>NC_060192.1:16691317-16967021 GCF_021184085.1 Oncorhynchus gorbuscha
TCTTTATGGAACAAAAGGAACATTTGTTGTCTAACTGGGAGTTTCGTGAGTGAAAACATCCGAAGATCATCAAAGGTAAACAATTAATTTGATTGCTTTTCTGATTTTCGTGACCAAGTTGCCTGACGCTAAGTGTACTTATTGTTTTATCGAGCGATCGATAAACTTACACAATTGCTTGTATTGCTTTTGCCGTAAAGCATCATAATTTCAAAATCTGAGACGACAGGTGGATTAACAAAAGGCTACGCTATGTTTTGCAATATTGCACTTGTGATTTCATGAATATGAATATTTTCTAGTCATATTATTTGACTGTGGCGCTATGCTATTCAGCGTTGCTGATGACAGTTATCCCGGATCCGGTATGGGTGGTTCAGAGAGAGCAGCAGTGTAGTCAAAAATGTGATTTTCATGTGTCGTATAGGCCTATGTACAGCGCATTCGAAAGGTATTCTGACCCTCGACCTTTTCCACATTTTGTTACATTACAGCCTTATTCTAAAATGGATGAAATACGTTTTTCCCCTCATCAATCTACAAACAATACCCCATAATGACAAAGTGAAAACAGGTTTTTAGACATTTTTGCAAATGTACAGTACCAGTCAAAAGTTTGGACACACCTACTCATTCAAGGGTTTTTCTTTATTTTTGCTATTTTCTACATTATAGAATAATAGTGAAGGCATCAAAACTATGAAATAACACATTGAATAATGTACTAACCAAAAAAGTGTTATTACAATCAAAATATATTGGACATGATCTGGAAAGGCACACACCTGTCAGTATAAGGTCCCACAGTTGAAAGTGCATGTCAGGCAAAAACCAAGCCATGAGGAATTGTCCGTAGAGCATCGAGACAGGTGTCTTGTTGTGGCTATCATTAATGTGTTTGACTGTTATTTTATCAAATAAATGAACTAAGTTGAATTATTACGATTAAATTTATCATGTATCAATTAACTCATTAGTAATCTTGTAGCACCACAGGAAAAGTTTATTTAACAAGTTACTATCTTCCAACTAAACTCTAAAGATATAAATATCTCTTACATCATCAGTCTTATTCTGAATGTCGCAATATACAAATTGGAGAGACCTTAAAAATAGTTTTGCAGCGACGCAAGCGAAAAGATTAATTGAAAACAATCACACTAATGTACTTACATTTACATTTACGTCATTTAGCAGACGCTCTTATCCAGAGCGACTTACAAATTGGTGCATTCACCTTATGAGATCCAGTGGAACAGTCACTTTACAATAGTGCATCTAAATCTTAAAGGGGGGGGAGGGAATACTTATCCTATCCTAGGTATTCCTTAAAGAGGTGGGGTTTCAGGTGTCTCCGGAAGGTGGTGATTGACTCCTCTGTCCTGGCGTCGTGAGGGAGTTTGTTCCACCATTGGGGGGCCAGAGCAGCGAACAGCTTTGACTGGGCTGAGCGGGAGCTGTACTTCCTCAGTGGTAGGGAGGCGAGCAGGCCAGAGGTGGATGAACGCAGTGCCCTTGTTTGGGTGTAGGGCCTGATCAGAGCCTGGAGGTACTGAGGTGCCGTTCCCCTCACAGCTCCGTAGGCAAGCACCATGGTCTTGTAGCGGATGCGAGCTTCAACTGGAAGCCAGTGGAGAGAACGGAGGAGCGGGGTGACGTGAGAGAACTTGGGAAGGTTGAACACTAGACGGGCTGCGGCGTTCTGGATGAGTTGAAGGGGTTTAATGGCACAGGCAGGGAGCCCAGCCAACAGCGAGTTGCAGTAATCCAGACGGGAGATGACAAGTGCCTGGATTAGGACCTGCGCCGCTTCCTGTGTGAGGCAGGGTCGTACTCTGCGGATGTTGTAGAGCATGAACCTACAGGAACGGGCCACCGCCTTGATGTTGGTTGAGAACGACAGGGTGTTGTCCAGGATCACACCAAGGTTCTTAGCGCTCTGGGAGGAGGACACAATGGAGTTGTCAACCGTGATGGCGAGATCATGGAACGGGCAGTCCTTCCCCGGGAGGAAGAGCAGCTCCGTCTTGCCGAGGTTCAGCTTGAGGTGGTGATCCGTCATCCACACTGATATGTCTGCCAGACATGCAGAGATGCGATACGCCACCTGGTCATCAGAAGGGGGAAAGGAGAAGATTAATTGTGTGTCGTCTGCATAGCAATGATAGGAGAGACCATGTGAGGTTATGACAGAGCCAAGTGACTTGGTGTATAGCGAGAATAGGAGAGGGCCAAGAACAGAGCCCTGGGGGACACCAGTGGTGAGAGCGCGTGGTGAGGAGACAGATTCTCGCCACGCCACCTGGTAGGAGCGACCTGTCAGGTAGGACGCAATCCAAGCGTGGGCCGCGCCGGAGATGCCCAACTCGGAGAGGGTGGAGAGGAGGATCTGATGGTTCACAGTATCGAAGGCAGCCGATAGATCTAGAAGGATGAGAGCAGAGGAGAGAGAGTTAGCTTTAGCAGTGCGGAGCGCCTCCGTGATACAGAGGAGAGCAGTCTCAGTTGAATGACTAGTCTTGAAAGCTGACTGATTTGGATCAAGAAGGTCATTCAGAGAGAGATAGCGGGAGAGCTGGCCAAGGACGGCACGTTCAAGAGTTTTGGAGAGAAAAGAAAGAAGGGATACTGGTCTGTAATTGTTGACATCGGAGGGATCGAGTGTAGGTTTTTTCAGAAGGGGTGCAACTCTCGCTCTCTTGAAGACGGAAGGGACGTAGCCAGCGGTCAGTGATGAGTTGATGAGCGAGGTGAGGTAAGGGAGAAGGTCTCCGGAAATGGTCTGGAGAAGAGGGGAGGGGATAGGGTCAAGCGGGCAGGTTGTTGGGCGGCCGGCCGTCACAAGACGCGAGATTTCATCTGGAGAGAGAGGGGAGAAAGAGGTCAGAGCACAGGGTAGGGCAGTGTGAGCAGAACCAGCGGTGTCCTTTGACTTAGCAAATGAGGATCGGATGTCGTCGACCTTCTTTTCAAAATGGTTGACGAAGTCGTCTGCAGAGAGGGAGGAGAGGGGGGGGGAGGAGGATTCAGGAGGGAGGAGAAGGTGGCAAAGAGCTTCCTAGGGTTCGAGGCAGATGCTTGGAATTTAGCGTGGTAGAAAGTGGCTTTAGCAGCAGAGACAGAGGAGGAAAATGTAGAGAGGAGGGAGTGAAAGGATGCCAGGTCCGCAGGGAGGCGAGTTTTCCTCCATTTCCGCTCGGCTGCCCGGAGGCCTGTTCTGTGAGCTCGCAATGAGTCATCGAGCCACGGAGCGGGAGGGGAGGACCGAGCCGGCCTGGAGGATAGGGGACATAGAGAGTCAAAGGATGCAGAGAGGGAGGAGAGGAGGGTTGAGGAGGCAGAATCAGGAGATAGATTGGAGAAGGTTTGAGCGGAGGGAAGAGATGATAGGATGGAAGAGGAGAAAGTAGCGGGGGAGAGAGAGCGAAGGTTGGGACGGCGCGATACCATCCGAGTAGGGGCAGTGTGGGAGGTGTTGGATGAGAGCGAGAGGGAAAAGGATACAAGGTAGTGGTCGGAGACTTGGAGGGGAGTTGCAATGAGGTTAGTGGAAGAACAGCATCTAGTAAAGATGAGGTCGAGCGTATTGCCTGCCTTGTGAGTAGGGGGGAAGGTGAGAGGGTGAGGTCAAAAGAGGAGAGGAGTGGAAAGAAGGAGGCAGAGAGGAATGAGTCAAAGGTAGACGTGGGGAGGTTAAAGTCGCCCAGAACTGTGAGAGGTGAGCCGTCCTCAGGAAAGGAGCTTATCAAGGCATCAAGCTCATTGATGAACTCTCCGAGGGAACCTGGAGGGCGATAAATGATAAGGATGTTAAGCTTGAAAGGGCTGGTAACTGTGACAGCATGGAATTCAAAGGAGGCGATAGACAGATGGGTAAGGGGAGAAAGAGAGAATGACCACTTGGGAGAGATGAGGATCCCGGTGCCACCACCCCGCTGACCAGAAGCTCTCGGGGTGTGCGAGAACACGTGGGCGGACGAAGAGAGAGCAGTAGGAGTAGCAGTGTTGTCTGTGGTGATCCATGTTTCTGTTAGTGCCAAGAAGTCGAGGGACTGGAGGGAGGCATAGGCTGAGATGAACTCTGCCTTGTTGACCGCAGATCGGCAGTTCCAGAGGCTACCGGAGACCTGGAACTCCACGTGGGTCGAGCGCGCTGGGACCACCAGATTAGGGTGGCCGCGGCCACGCGGTGTGGAGCGTTTGTATGGTCTGTGCAGAGAGGAGAGAACAGGCATAAACAGACACATAGTTGACGGGCTACAGAAGAGGCTACGCTAATGCAAAGGAGATTGGAATGACAAGTGGACTACACGTCTCGAATGTTCAGAAAGTTAAGCTACGTAGCAAGAATCTTATTGACTAAAATGATTAAAATGATACAGTACTGCTGAAGTAGGCTAGCTGGCAGTGGGTGCGTTGTTGACAATACACTAATCAAGTCGTTCCGTTGAGTGTAATAGTTTCTACAGTGCTGCTGTTCAGGGGCTAGCTGGCTAGCTAGTAGTGTCGTTTACGTTACGTTGCGTTAAAAGAACGACAATAGCTGGCTAGCTAACCTAGAAAATCGCTCTAGACTACACAATTATCTTTGATACAAAGACGGCTATGTAGCTAGCTAAGTAGCTAGCTACGATCAAACAAATCAAACCGTTGTACTGTAATGAAATGAAAATGTGATACTACCTGTGAATGCGACCGGGTTGTTGAGTTCTATTCAGAAGACGTTGGCTAGCGTTGGCTAGCTAGCAGAGTCTCCTACGTTAAGGACGACAAATAGCTGGCTAGCTAACCTCGGTAAATTAAGATAATCACTCTAAGACTACACACTCTAAACCTAAACAACACAATTATCTTGGAACGAAGATACGAAGACAGCAAAGACAGCTGTGTAGCTAGCTAACACTACACTAATCAAGTCGTTCAGTTGAGTGTAATAGTTTTCCCAGTGCAGCTAATCAGTGGACGTTAGCTAGCTGGCTAGTGAAGACTACGTTAGGACGGCGAAATACGATAGTTACGCAATTATCTTTGATACAAAGACGGCTATGTAGCTAGCTGAGAAGAAATTGCTAGGATTAGACAATTCAAACCGTTGTGCTATAATGAAATATAATGAAATGTAAAAAGTTATACTACCTGCGGGAGCGAAGCGCCGATGCAATGGGATTGAACATTCGACACTCACACTTCCTGATCCCGATGCGACCACTCGCTCCAAACCGGTTCTACAGATGACTCCTCAATTCTACTTCATTGTTACCCAGATATTGAAATAAAAACCGCTGCATTGGACCATTAAATACTTTAACAAAGACCTGGTGGAGCTTGACAGTAGCCGTTGCCAGTTGCACTGTAAGCTGAACTGGGTGAGATAAAAATGATTTGGAAGGAAAGAAGGAGAAAGAAAGAGACAAGAAAACGGAGAAAAGCTGAAAAACAGAGAGCGCGAGAGGGAGAGAATTCCTCAATCTATTCTGCGTTTGCCATGATGGCAGTAACAGTATTTCTCCTCTGATATATGGAGGGTAAATTCTCTGCTGAAACACACTTTTACTGTATCCTGGAGAAAAGGTAAAGTGCTGAGGTAAAGTGAAACTGACTGCAAACGTCTCCTATACGCAGTAATTCACCCAGGTAATCGCAATTTCCGTTCCTCTGCAAGGTCACGACGCTAACGTTGACAATCCCCCCGTTTGGCTGGCACCCAGGGTCATTGAAGGCAGTTTTTTATTTTAGTTTGTTGATGAACTTTCTCCACTTGAGCCAGTAAATCCATCCAAGCCCCTTGATGAGAGACTGGGGGAGAGGACAAGAGCCGGAGGCAGTTTGCTGGCATTGTATGCAGAAGAGCTTGACTTTCAGTGTTTGGTTCGTTCAAAGTTAGAGCTTGCTGGACGAATTTGCTGGCTCCTGCTTTGTTTACGGGCTACATTGATTTTCACTTAATTTAAAGTAACTGCTGAGGTTGAAGACCAATTGGTGTTTTGGCTACTGTTGTTGCATTGTGTGGTTCATTCAGTCATTCTAGGTATTGTTACTAAGACATTCCACATCACACACAAACAACACGCATACACACACGCACGCACACACTACACATACACACCATACACACAAACAACACGCACACACACACACACACGCACGCACGCACGCACGCACGCACGCACGCACGCACGCACGCACGCACGCACGCACGTACACACACACACCATACACACACACACACACACACACACACACCACAGAACACACACACACGACTGTGTGTGATCACTCTCCGGCAACGACCATTTTGAACCAGCGAACACAGAGCATTACACTCAACAAGAATCTGTCGCTCAACGAGCTGGTGTCGCTTGTCCGGTAGAGCAGAAACAGATAGCTAGACACCTGACGGTCTCCCAGTGGAACTAAGTGCTGGGCTAAGCTACGGTTGTTTTCCGCAGCACACAGGGGAGCCTCAGATAAGTCCTAGTCTTCACCTCGCAAGGAGAGTTCACATCTCTTTGTGGGAAAAGAGGAAGAACATCTACATTCCATTAGAATTTGTAAATCACAACTTTAGTCTCTGCACAGTCTGGTACACAGCTCATTTTCACCCTTGTGATGGGGAAGAAAGGTGCTAAGTTACAGGTCTCTGACTCTCTGTCACACACATGCAAACAAACACACACACTTACTCACTTGTACCCACATGCACACCCGCAAAAACACACACACACAAACACACATACACACACACACAGTCTGTAGAGGCCAAAATCTCTCTGTCTCACCTCAAAATCCGACGTTTGTCCACAAACGTCACATTTTGAAGGTTAAGTTTATGTATGACTTCAGAATGGTTGAGGTACAGGGTTATGGTTTGGAATAGGGTTCAAACAAAATAATAAAAAACTAGTGCCTAGCAATGGGATTGAACATTCGACACTCACACTTCCTGATCCCTCCATGGTACATAGTGTCAGATCAGACAGGGTGTGAATCCCATCTGTCTCCCATCTTACACAAACGCAAAATCACACACACACACACACACACACACACACACACACACACACACACACACACACACACACACACACACACACACACACACACACACACACACACACACACACACACACACACACACACACACACACACACACACACACACACACACACACACACACACACACACACACACACACACACACACACAGGGGTCCAGACTGGCATTTTCCCCTGGTGGCACTAGTACTACTAACTTTATCAGTCTCTGACTAAATGGTCGGAGACTGGAGCCCTTCGCACAGACACATTTTCTGTGTTTATATATAGTGTGTTACCAGATTGTCAGAGCACTTGCTGATTTTAGAGGTGGAGGAACCAGAAAATAACATTTCAAGAGCTATGAAATACACTATGACCATCATTTCCTTCAATCTCTTGTTTTTTTAAACTCTCCATAAGAAAGTAATTCATTAAGCATTGTACATAGCTAGCGTCATGTACTGTACAGATGTAGGATCTTTGTTTGACCAGTTTGGCACAGCAAGAAAATAAAGCAGGAACAGGAAATGTGAATTATTATGTGGATTATAATGAATGGATATTTTTGTAGTGGTTGGTCCATTTTTCATAAGGGGAAATCAAGTCTAAAATTTCAAAGTGGAAATTACAAACATCAGAAGACTTTTTAAATGTCAAATATACCACACATTTTAAAATGCATGCAGGGAAATTATCCTGCATCAGGGTGATCAAATTAAGAACCTACATCTGCATGTATGTATGTCTGTCTGTCTCTTTCTTTCACTCTTCTCAATTTTTCTCCCTCTCCCCTCTCTCTTTCTCACTATCCCTAATTACATGTGTGTTTCTCTCTATCCCGCTCTCTTTAAGTCTTGTGCCACCTCTCTTTATGACTCTTTGTGATGTTTTGCCTGAGCAGACACTCACTCCGCTCTGTGAACATCACTGACAGCAGGCTTCAAAGAAGGATCTATTTCTCTTTGCTTCCTCCTCTCATGTATTATTTCCTTCACCTCCTCCATCCCACTCATCCTATCTTGTCAAGGTTCTGCTTACCTGTCTCCATTAACTTCTGAATTGATCACAGTAATCTGGCAAAAGCACACACACATACACTCTCCCATCAATGTGTGAGTGTGTTATGGGGAAATAGCTAACTTCCTACATTTCTACACATTTTGCCATGGGGGAAAGAGAAAATGTGCAGCTTTATAGCTAATCTCAAGCTATTCTACACATTTTGCCATGGGAGAAAGAGAAAATGTGCAGCTTTATAGCTAATCTCAAGCTATTCTACACATTTTGCCATGACGCTGTGAGAAAATGTTTAATGTGGTTGTTTTAGAGCTAATTTCCTGCAATTCTAAACATATTGCCATGGGGCAGTGGCCTTTGGGGGGTTGGGAGCCCCCCCAAGGTGACATCCATCACGTCCTCGGATCAATTCTTCAGGCAGGCTTTAAACTTTAATCATTTATCTTTGATGGATATTGTTTCGCTTTAATTCAGTTCAAAAAGCCCTGAACTATTTATAGCTTGTCCTTGGTGTTATACTGTATAATGCACTAGAATACATGGACTACATGCCCAAAAGTATGTGGACACCTGCTTGTCGAACATCTCACTCCAAAATCATGGGCATTAATATGGAGTTGGTCCCTCCCTTTGCTGCTATAACAGCCTCCAATCTTCTGGGAAGGCTTTCCACAAGATGTTGGAACATTGCTGCAGGGACTTGCTTCCATTCAGTTACAAGTGCATTAGTAAAGTTGGGTTCTGAAGTTGGGCGATTAGACCTGACTTGCAGTCGGCGTTCCAATTCATCCCAAAGGTGTTCGATGGGGTTGAGGTCAGGGCCCTGTGCAGGCCAGTTAAGTTGTTCTACACCGAACAAGATTTCCTTTCACTGGAACTAAGGGGCCTAGCACAAACCATGAAAAACAGCCCCAGACCATTATTCCGCAGCCACCAAAATTAACAATTGGCACTATACATTGGGGCAGGTAGCGTTCTCCTGGCATCCGCCAAATCCACATTCGTCCTCTGGACTGTCAGATGTTGAAGCGTGATTCATCAATCCAGAGGACGCGTTTCCACTGCTCCAGGGTCCAATGGTGTCAAACTTCACACCACTCCAGCCGACTCATGGCATTGCGCATGGTAATCTTAGGCTTGTGTGTGCTCGGCCATGAAAACCCATCATGAAACTCCCGACGAACAGTTCTTGTGCTGACGTTGCTTCCAGAGACAGTTTGGAACTCGGTAGTGAGTGTTGCAACTGTGGACAGACAATTTTTACATGCTACTACGTGTACCTCAGCACTCGGCGGTCCCCGTTCCGTGAGTTTGTGTGGCCTACCACTTCACGGCCGAGCCGTT
Source organism: Oncorhynchus gorbuscha (assembly GCF_021184085.1). NCBI lineage: Eukaryota > Metazoa > Chordata > Actinopteri > Salmoniformes > Salmonidae > Oncorhynchus > Oncorhynchus gorbuscha. Next base: position 16,700,717 of record NC_060192.1, read on the forward strand.
GTTGCACAAAGACGTTTCCATGTCACAATAACAACACTTACAGTTGACCGGAGAAGCTCTAGCAGGGCAGAAACTTGACAAACTGACTTGTCGGAAAGGCGGAATCTTATGATGGTGCCACATTGAAAGTCACTGAACTCTTCAGTAAGGCCATTCTCCTGCCGATGTTTGTCTATGGAGATTGCATGGCTGTGTGCTTCACTGGGATAGGATGGGAGTAAAAGCAAGTGTGTATGTGTGTATTTTTTTGTGCGTGTAGGTGTGCCTATATATGAGCCTCATTTGATTGTGTGTGGGTGTCCTCTACCTATGTGTGTGTCTTTCTGGTTGATAAGGTGTGGAAGCCAGGGCTCTTTTGTATCCCAGATCCCGCTCCTGTTTGATAGGCTTTGATTCACTGCTTTGATTCACGGCTGAGCTGAGGTCTAAAAATAGCTGGTGGGGCAAGAGGAAGGGAGGGAGGTAGAGGGACAGGACAGCACAGCATCATGGGTCTCCAGAGACACACCAACATATGGGTACAGCTCCCTTCTCCCTCCTTCCTTATCAACTCATGCACCTTTCTCTTTCTCCCTAATATCAACTCTGTGTCCTCTTTCTCCTACTGTTTTCTCTCGTTCTCTCTCACCTCATCACCACCGATCACCACCGATCAACTCGCTTCCATCCCTCCACCTATCAACTGTCACTTCTCTCCGTCCTCTTTCTCCCTAACCCCTCACTGCTCCCCTCCTCCCCTCTCTCCTCTTCCCCAGCACTAGTGTTGCACGTTGGCACCCACATTATAATGAGAGAGAGAGAGAGAGAGAGAGAGAGAGAGAGAGAGAGAGAGAGAGAGAGAGAGAGAGAGAGAGATGTTTGTCCACACACCCTGCTCTGGCAGAACTCCTCTCAAACACAGGGATCCTCCTTGACCTCACACACACACTCGGAGCATCCAGATGCCTGTCTCTAAGGTCAGGTACCGTACTCCTGCAGATGTGTGTTTTGGTAGTGTTAGCGGAGATTATTGGTGTGAGTGTGTTTGTAATGTGTGTGGGTGCGTGGTGCTCTGGAATGTCTCTGCGTTACATTCCTAATGCTTTTCTGAGGCTTTCGGGACACTTCTGTTATGGTTCTCTAAATACTGTAATGGTACTCCATTCGTGTTTTCTCACTGTTTGATGTCTTTAGAAATCAGATTGACCAAATTCTTCTCCAGTTTTGGTTTTATTGTTTCCGGTTTGGTTTCATTGTGGGTCAGGAAAATGTCATACTGCGATCTCTAAAAGTATTAGCACAGTGACAAATGTTTTGGCTTTGTACTCCAGCACTTTGGATTTGAAGTGATACAACGACTATGAGGTTAAAGCGCAGACTGTCAGCTTTAATTTGAAGGTATTTTCATCCATGTCAGGGGAACTGTTAAGCAACTATAGCACTTTTTGTACATAGTTCCCCCAATTTAGGGGCCCAAAAGTATTGGGACAAATTCACTTGTGTGTATTAAAGTAGTAAAACGTTACGTATTTGGTCCCATACTCATAGCACTACATCAAGCTTGTAACTATAATTTTGTTGGATACATTTGCTGTTTGTTTTGGTTGTGCTTTAGATTATTTTGTGCCCAATAGAAATTCATGGTAAATAATGTATGAATAATGTGTCATTTTGGAGTCACTTTAATTGTAAATAAGAATAGAACACTTGCTACCATGATTACGTATCATACTGAGTGAATCATGAATAATGATGAGAGAGAAAGTTCGACTCACAAATATCATACCCACATAACCTCTCATCATTGCAATAAAAAGAGAGGTTAGCATTTCTTTTTGGGGGGGGGTATGATATTTGTGTGTCTAACTTTCTCTCATCATTATTCATGATTCATTCTGAAAAGACTTGCAAGATATGTCTTGTCACATATAATAAATACGCTCCATGGGAATAGGAATATACGGCATCCTATAGTTCTTACAGTAGCCTCCAAAAATTATGCACACACACATACACAGACTAACGGACGTACTCACGCACACACACGCAAACCCCATTTAGCTGGTCCCACTCACTGTCACAGTCCGGTTGCGTCGGAGCTGTGAGCCCCCCCTGTCTCAATGTGCTCTGTCATCTGCAGCTGTGAAAAGCACCTACTGTAAGGAGAGACAGGAGAGAGGGAGATGTTCACTAAAGCACAGTTAAGTATAATTAGCAGTGAATAGACATCACAGGGGGTTCCGATCAGCTGTTTCATTCTGTTGTTCCCTGTTATACTGGAAACAGATGGGCTATTTGGTTGGGGGGTTTAGCTGGAGGTTTCTGATGTTTCTGTTTTTACCCTATGACTTGTCTCATAGCAGGCAGGGAGGGATTCTTCTTTCTCACTTGGTATTTCTGCTTGACCGCCTGCTTGTTCTCATGTCCATCTCATGGAAGTGATCTGGGATGTGTGTATGGGCCTCGTAATGTCAGGGATGGGCTGGGGGTGTTGTGTTCTAATGGGTGAGCACACACTCACACCAGGCCCTCCTCACATTGTGCAAGGCAATATGTAATGATTATGTGATGATTATGTGATGATTATGTGACCGCTTTATCACATTGGTACTATTTTCACCAATACAGTATGTGGTAAATTTAAAACTCTTAGTACAAAACTTGTAATACAGCCAGTCTCACATCCGAAACCAGTCATTGCGCATTATTTTTGTTTGTAGACATCTTTTTCCACACAACCATTGATCATTAGGGTTCTACTTTTTTTGGGGGGGGGGTTCTCCTATGGGGACAGCCGAATAACCCTTTAGGTTCTAGAATGCACCTTCTTTTCTATGAGTGTACCTCTTGAGCTGTCTGTATCCTCCTGGCTGGTGGTTATTTTTAAAAGACGTCTAATATGCTTCTCTGCATCTTGGAAATTCTGGGAAAAAGATAGAAAGGAATGTGAGTCTTATTCAGTACATTGTCAGGCATGGTTTACCAACCAGTCCATCAGGCATGGTTTACCAACTAGTCCATCAGGCATGGTTTACCAACCAGTCCATCAGACATGGTCTACCAACCAGTCCATCAGACATGGTCTACCAACCAGTCCATCAGACATGGTCTACCAACCAGTCCATCAGACATGGTCTACCAACCAGTCCATCAGGCATGGTTTACCAACTAGTCCATCAGGCATGGTTTACCAACCAGTCCATCAGACCAACCAGTCCATCAGGGTTTACCAACCAGTCCATCAGACATGGTCTACCAACCAGTCCATCAGACATGGTCTACCAACCAGTCCATCAGGCATGGTCTACCAACCAGTCCATCAGACATGGTCTACCAACCAGTCCATCAGACATGGTCTACCAACCAGTCCATCAGACATGGTCTACCAACCAGTCCATCAGACATGGTTTACCAACCAGTCCATCAGACATGGTCTACCAACCAGTCCATCAGACATGGTTTACCAACCAGTCCATCATCAGAATGGTCATGGTCTTACCAACCAGTCCATCAACATGGTCTACCAACCAGTCCATCAGACATGGTCTACCAACCAGTCCATCAGACATGGTCTCCATCAGACATGGTCTACCAACCAGTCCATCAGACATGGTCTACCAACCAGTCCACCAGTCCATCAGACATGGTCTACCAACCAGTCCATCAGACATGGTTTACCAACCAGTCCATCAGGCATGGTCTACCAACCAGTCCATCAGGCATGGTCTACCAACCAGTCCATCAGGCATGGTCTACCAACCAGTCCATCAGGCATGGTCTACCAACCAGTTCATCAGGCATGGTCTACCAACCAGTCCATCAGGCATGGTCTTCCATCCAGTCCATCAGGCATGGTCTACCAACCAGTCCATCAGGCATGGTCTTCCAACCAGTCCATCAGGCATGGTCTACCAACCAGTCCATCAGGCATGGTCTACCAACCAGTCCATCAGACATGGTCTTCCAACCAGTCCATCAGGCATGCCAGCTAATATCGTTATCTTGTCTAACTACTCTATCTTGATGAATAGCATGAAATGGCTTTTTGGTAGCTAGTTATGAGCTTGGGAAGTAGGAAAGCTAAAGACAGCTCCATAACATTGCTCGGTGGCTGGTAGCATTACAGAGAAAACAAAACAACAATATATATATCTTTTAAATAGGATGCATTTATAATAATAGTTGTGAAAATGTCCCACAAAATTGCACAAAAGTGGAAAAAAAACCCCAGTATGCTTTAAATGTGTGCTGATTGTTTGAAATTGCAAGTCCTCTTTTTGTACTGCGATGATGGGTAACGATATATTGCAATGATTTAACCGTGTTATGCAAAAATTGTGCAGTGAATGGTCAAATTTCCAAACCCTCGCTTTAGTATGTGGGGAATTCTTGTTGCTAAACATGTTGCAATCGCAGAATCCTGGAGGGACTGATACACACACACACACACACACACACACACACACACACACACACACACACACACACACACACACACACACACACACACACACACACACACACACACACACACACACACACACACACACACACACACACACACACACACACACACACACACACACACACACACACACTTCTTCCTCTCTCCAGCTCTCTTTGTCTTTCTTTATGTCCCCCTCCCTCTTCTCTGTTTCTTGTGTCTGCTGGATGGGAGTCTCCCTATTAGTCCCCCAGTGCATTCTCTCCTTCTCCCCGTTCAGCTTGGCAACAGAGACGCAGTTACTGCACTCTAACTCACACTGACGGACGCACACACCCATATCACACACACCCACACCCACACCACTGCCCATTTGACTGAGAGGAGACTGGGCCACTTTACCAGGGATATGAAGGAGGAGCGTTTGCCTCTGTTTATCGGACTATAAACTGGGGATCTCTCACCACAGGCGAACTCTATGAAGATACACTATCTCCATAGTGATAGACCCACCCACACACTCTATAGGTGAGTTTGTAGCTTTTTAATAGATAGAGGGAATTGTGTATTAATAAGGTAGCCTAATGTTGAATGAATGGGGGTTGTTTTTAATGGTTTTGTTGCTGTTGCTGGTATTCTTTGTTTTAGGAAGATAGGAGTTTTTATTTTATTTTTGGTACTAAATGAAATAATGCAAGAAAGAGAGGTGAGCAGAGAAAAGGAAATCAACGCAGGTTCTTGGTCTGTCACCTCAGGTTCAGATAACCTGCATTATATTATCTACTTTTAGGAAGTTTGGTTTAGTCTGTGTTCTCTCTCTTTTCTTTTGTTTCTTTAAAGAAAATGTCACAATAAGTTGCTAAAATACAGACATTTCCAATCAGCTCATATGCCGATAGATAAACAAGGTTTTCTCTGCACTGTCATCGGAGTCCGTAAATCATAGAAGTCATTGCGTCATCTGCACCGTCTCGTCGCTGCAAGAGGATCGTCATGAGCTCACAGCTCTGACTGTGCAAATCCAGCCACGGTTCTCCTTGACAGAAAGATCATGGGGAAAGAGAGAGAACAGAGAGACGGGAGAGGGGAAAACAAGGAACACACTAGGGAGAAATGATATGTTTGCCTTTTTAAAGCAGACCTGAACTCAAAAACCAACTTCTGTCATTGAAAACAGCATCGATATTAGCCTGAAACATTTATTACAGTACCAAAATTGACAAAAAATGCAAGTAAGTAAATTTTCGTAATTTATCTGATGACCGGCTGGTCAAACAAACAGAGGTTTGTGAAATTTCTGTACAAGAGTTCATCATGACTTATCTCCCGAGGGCTCCCGAATGGCACAACGGTCTAAGGCACTAAATCTCAGTGCTAGAAGAGTCACTACAGACACCCTGGTCGAATCCAGGCTGTATCATAACCGGTCGTGATTGGGAGTCCCATAGGGCGGCGCACAGCGCCGAGGTTTGGCTGGATTAGGCCGTCATTGTAAATAAGAATTTGTTGCCTAGTTAAATAAAGGTTTATATTAATAAATCTGATGGTCGGGTTTTGATTTCGACAATGCCCACTTACCCACTAACATGGGATGAGCATCTGTGGTGATTGAGGTCTATCCAATCATATGGCGGAACACACAGACAGTGAGACAGACCTGCCCAGCTGTCTACCGGATTGGACGTTGTTTACGTAAGACAACACTTTTTATTAATTTTTTTTACTTTAGAGAAACTGCACCTTAGCTCGACGTAAAATTGACAGACGAAAACCTCCTCTGCAAAAAAACGTTCAAATGAATTACAGATGTCTTGATCTTAGATTCATTCGGACTATTTTCAGGAAGTCCTTTGGCGCCTCAGGGGAGGACAAATATCAGTAACTACCACATCGAACCACAACCCCAAGAATGAAATCTTGTTTTCCTTAATGAGCGACAAAAAAACCACTTTCAGCATCGGTGCGTTCAGTCGCTCTATAAGACCTCACTGGCTAGTGTGAGTGTGTGCACACCGTGCGCATGAGCAACCACTGATCACACACCCTCTGTCAACAGTTTAGCAGTGTATCGACCTATAGAGGACAGGAATAGCATGTGGTACGCATGTCAGTCACGAGGAACGTCTGTCAACACGTTTGTTGTGTGTTTCGATGAGGAGAGGGCGAGGGCCAGTTTACACGTATGTCTATTGAGAGAGAGGGAAGGAGGGTTGGGGTTGATAGAGGCTCTGGCCAAAATTCTGTTTTCCAAGAGTATACGCTGTATACCAACCATACTGCATACTCTTTGGAACACGGTTATGTAAAAACGTATGCAGTATGCAACACATAAACATACCAGGCTCATCCATACTGCAAATTAGGTTGTTCCTCAACATTCACTCATTTGGTACAGTGTTATCTGTCACCTTATCTGATTATCAGCTGTTGCCAAACAATTGGGTCTGAAAAGACGATTCACTTCCTAAATGTGGTGCAGCAAATTCCTGCTAGATGAAAAGTTGAAACGAGTATGACATCGCGGCATTTAAAGCATATTACATTTTCCAAATTTTCACATACTGTAACACTTTCTGTTTCTTTCTCATACCCCTTAAGCCTACTATGTAGGACGCAAGTACGGGTAATCTGACACGGCCATCGAGATGGAGAAATACAGTATGCTTGTAACGTCGAGCATTGCCACGTCACACAATCCATTCGTAACAAATGTAACGATGGATATCGGTATGGAAACATATGTGAGGACACAAAATAAGAGAGGAAGAAGCACAAAGCGAGAGAGAGGAGAGAGAAAAAGACGAGACACGCAGCCAGATAGAGTGTTAATGGAATTGGGTCTGTCGTGTGGGGCATTATTACCTCTGCAGCGTTATCCATCAACCTTAACTCCACCTCTCCCCCAAGTCTCCTCCCTTCATCTCCCTCTGTCTCCCCGTGTCCTCTGTCCTTCTCGATCAATATCAATGAACACTGCACCCCCTTCTCTCTCTCTCTCTCCCCCCTTTTCTTCATTCTGGCTGGTGTCATTATGTAATGTGGCTGTGGAGGGGAATATCAGTGGCCTTTACTTACGAACGCACACTGCGGCTAAAGGAGGCTATCTCGGCAGCGTTGTTGGGTGGATGTGATTTGTCAGTGTGTCCCTTACAGTTGCAGCCACGCATGCACACACATACACATACACACACAAACCTGCCAAATGCAGATTTGTGGAGCAGGTTGAGAGCTTCAAGTTCCTTGGTGTCCAGATCACCAACAAACTAGAATGGTCCAAACACACCAAGACAGTCATGAAGAGGGCACAACAAAGCCTATTCCCCCTCAGAAGACTGAAAAGATTTGGCATGGGTTCTCAGATCCTCAAAAGGTTCTACAGCTGCAACATCGAGAGCATCCTGACTGGTTGCATCACTGCCTGGTACGGCAACTGCTCGTACTCCAACTGCAAGGCACTACAGAGGTAGTGCGTACGGCCCAATATATCACTGAGGCTAAGCTGCCTGCCGTCCAGGACCTCTACACCAGCCGGTGTCAGAGGAAAGCCCTAAAAATTGTCATAGACCCCAGCCACCCCAGTGGATCCCACCCCCATAGACTGTTCTCTCTACTACCGCATGGCAAGCGGTACCGGAGCACCAAGTCTAGGACCAAAAGGCTTCTCAACAGCATGTACATACTACATGTACATACTACCTCAATTAGCCTGACTAACTGGTGCCTGTATATAGCCTCGCTACTGTATATAGCCTCACTACTGTATATAGCCTCACCACTGTATATAGCCTCGCTACTGTATATAGCCTCACTACTGTATATAGCCTCGCTACTGTATATAGCCTCGCTACTGTATATAGCCTCGCTACTGTATATAGCCTCACTACTGTATATAGCCTCACCACTGTATATAGCCTCACCACTGTATATAGCCTCGCCACTGTATATAGCCTCGCTACTGTATATAGCCTCGCTACTGTATATAGCCTCGCTACTGTATATAGCCTCGCTACTGTATATAGCCTCACCACTGTATATAGCCTCACTACTGTATATAGCCTCGCTACTGTATATAGCCTCGCTACTGTATATAGCCTCACTACTGTATATAGGCTCTCTACTGTATATAGCCTCGCTACTGTATATAGGCTCGCTACTGTATATAGCCTCGCTACTGTTATAGTCTCACTACTGTATATAGCCTCACTACTGTATATATCCTCTACTGTTATAGTCTCACTACTGTATATAGCCTCTCTACTGTTATAGTCTCACTACTGTATATAGCCTCTCTACTGTTATAGTCTCACTACTGTATATAGCCTCTCTATTGTTATAGTCTCACTACTGTATATAGCCTCTCTACTGTTATAGTCTCACTACTGTATATAGCCTCTCTACTGTTATAGTCTCACTACTGTATATAGCCTCTCTACTGTTATAGTCTCACTACTGTATATAGCCTCTCTATTGTTATAGTCTCACTACTGTATATAGCCTCTCTACTGTTATAGTCTCACTACTGTATATAGCCTCTCTATTGTTATAGTCTCACTACTGTATATAGCCCTTCTACTGTTTTTTTTTCACTGTCTTTTTACTGTAGTATTTATTTATTTACTTATCTATTTTTCACCTAATACCTTTTTTTGCATTGTTGGTGAATACACCTGTTGTATTTGGCACATGTGACAAATTAACTTTGATTTGATTTTCTGTGGTCACACCGACTTTGCAGGGGATGTCACACAGCTCGCCCCGTAATCGCGTCACTGATATTTTCCCTCTGACCTTCTGCTGGGATTGATAATGTCTTTGAACATGACCCTTGACCCCCAGAGATATCAAGTGGCCATTATAAAAGATGACTCCGTAAGGCATCATAGTACGAGCGTTGAAGTGGTATTTTATCATTACTCTTCAATGCTTCATGACCTCATCCAGGAAGGAGACGAGGCGGAGGTTGGTGTGAAAAATAGGTCTCTTGTTGTGCTGAAATATTAATGAAAATAGACTTGCTTTTAATAAATCTTTTTCCCGATGCCCCCAGGTCCCCTAAAGTGACTAATATTGTGTCGCTCTGCGCACCGCTGTGTTTTCCCTAATATTGCTGTAATAATTCCCCCCGTGTCACATCATGGTGTTGTATATGCTGTTCTATACCTTCACTTCCTCTTAGCAAAGGGCACGACACCCCCAGGGAAAAGGAAATCTAATCAACTGTACACCCTGCTCCTAGATCTTAATAATAATATAGCTGCCGGAGTAACACGTATTGTTGAGTAATAACTGAGGTACAAAGACAAGAGTCCGCACATTTAGAGATAGGAGTAGTAATCAACATATCGAGGAGAAGTTGTGGATCTCTCCTATATGCTAGATAACGTTTATCGCTAAATGAATATGAAATGTTTTAATACTTTCCCGCTTTTGTCATCCTGCTGTTCTTTGCGCTACTTTTCTTTTTCGTCCCCTCCTTCATTCTGACCATTCCTCTTCTCCGTTGTTTTGATCTTTTGTTTGATCACAGGGCCTTGACAGGTAAACAGTCATTGATACCTCATCCCTCTCTCCTTGGAGCGAGGGACAGGCGGAGGAGGGTGGCCATGCATGTCATTGTGGCCAGTCAGCAATGGCAATCTATTGCCTAGCCCTTTCTCAACTAATATTGAAGTGCAACAAGATCTCAGGGTTTGACTTGAGTATTCAACGGTTGAAAAGGAGGGAGAACAGGGAACCTGGACGAACGCCGTAGCTCTCCAGTGACCTGGTTGGATAGTAGAGCAATCATGCTCATCCACAAATATATTCCCACAATGTGGTGTCCTGAAATGATGTCAGAGGAAAGCGTCATCCTTTTTGCAAAAAGTTATGGTTCTACCAATTGAAGATGATGTCAATTGGCCATGCTCCCAGCGGGCATTGAGGTGCCACTGGGAAAATATGTATGAACACATCACATTCAATGGGAAAAGATGAGTGTCAACCAATTGATGCTTATGTCAATACATTGCATTCAATGGGAAAAGGTGGGTGTCACGGGGTTGAATGCCAATACATTTCCAGTCAATGGGAAAAGATTTCAACCAATTGATGCTTATGTCAATACATTCCAGTCAAAAAGATGAAAGGATGAGACACACACAGACAGACCTATCTCTCATCCCCTCTCTCCTCTGTTTCACGCTTCTCTCCCTCCCTCCCTCCCTCCCTCCCTCCCTCCCTCCCTCCCTCCCTCCCTCCCTCTCTTTCTCCCTTCCCCCCTTCCCTTTCTCCCTTTCTCCCTTCCCCTTTCTCCCCTCTCTCTCTGTCTCCCTCCCTCTCTCTTCTCTATCTCTTTCTCCCTCCTATCTCCCTCCTCTCTCTCTTTATCTCTCTTTCCCCTCCCTCTCCCCCTCCCTCGTTTACTCTCTCTCTCCTCCACGTCCTCTCATCTCTCTCCTCCTCACTCTCCTCTCTCTCACCTCTGTCCGTCGACTTTCTCTCCTTCACCCTCTCATTTTCTCTCCCCCTTCTCTCTCCCTCCTCCCTCTCCATTCTCTCTCCCTCCTTCTTTCTGTCCCTCCCCTCTTCTCATCTCTCTCCCCCTCCTCTCTCCCAGCTCCACAGACAGTATATTGACTCGTATATAACAATGCCGTGAGTTTTTACGTTAAGAATTGACCATTCTAGAGAGGATGGAAGATGACGTTTTTGTGTAACTGCAGAGAGAGGGTCTCATCTTTCCGTAAAGGGGTCATATTAGTGTGTAGCCCAAACACTTTGGACGCTACAGACATAAGTTGGCACATTGGCGGTGCCGACTTCAGATGAGTCCCGTATAGCTTATGGGGACAAGGAGCAAAACACAGAACAACATCATGTTTGTGAGAGTCACATTCTTCCATAGAGGGGTCATATTAACAGACGTTCTTGTGAGAAGACTGATTTTATGGATGTTTCCTGGTCTGACAAACACCGCTGAGGCTCTGTCACCTTCCGCCACAGATGAGAAAGGCTGACATTGGTGGATCCGGTGGGATTGAGATGCAGCCCATACAAAAAACAGATACCTCTAGATTTCAGGAGCCTCATAGGGTTTTTTACAATTATACTTAATAGATTTCTGCGGGGGGTCAGACATCGACTCTAGAGGTTTTTAACGTACAAATCTGATGCAGAGCTGTGTGTGTGGATGTGTATGTGTGGTATGGAGATGAATCCCCTCTCAGTGATCTCTCAGACGGCCACTAATATGCTCTCTAATTCATGCGTGTTAACCACCTGCCAGCCCCATTCAGAGGGACGTGAGGACATGAGTGGATTATCTAGACACAACTCCATCAGAGAAAGGTGACTAAAGGGACATTGGGTTTATTGACATAATAGCAACCCCAATTCTCAGAGATGTGACAGACGAGGACATGGGTGTATTGACATAATAGCAACCCCAATTCTCAGAGATGTGACAGACGAGGACATGGGTGTATTGACATAATAGCAACCCCAATTCTCAGAGATGTGACAGACGAGGACATGGGTGTATTGACATAATAGCAACCCCAATTCTCAGAGATGTGACAGACGAGGACATGGGTGTATTGACATAATAGCAACCCCAATTCTCAGAGATGTGACAGACGAGGACATGGGTGTATTGACATAATAGCAACCCCAATTCTCAGAGATGTGACAGACGAGGACATGGGTGTATTGACATAAGAGGACATACTGTTCCATATCAGTCTCCCCCTCTACGTCTGGTTTGCGAGGTCCTTTAGGCTCAGTTACAGGTAGACCTCCACAGAAGTGAGGCTCCTCTGTGACAGAGTCAAGTGAGTTGAAGTTTATGCCCAACATAAAACCAGGTCTTTGTTCAAATACTATGGAAGTGCATCCTCATTTCCTTGAATGCAGTCACTCATTGAATCTAACATGACTGGTTGGTTGGAAGCTGATCAATGGAACCCGTTTCGTCACGTCAGATCAGTGACACTAAAGGAAAGGACGGGTGGACTGTATCTTAAGCGAGGTTGAGGAGGGATGTTGCCACTCATCTGTAAGAAAGCAGGAATGTTGTCCTTAAGTCATTTTGCCACAACTTTGAAAGTATGCTGGTTGTCATTGTCCATTTGGAAGACCCACCTTGTGAAGACTTACAGAAAATGTTTCACAAATGTCATTGCCAACAAAGGGTATATAACAAAGTATTGAGATAAACTTTTGCTATTGACCAAATACTTATTTTCCACCATAATTTGCAAATAAATTCATAAAAAATCCATAGTTGAAGTGTACCTATGATGAAAATTACAGGCCTCTCTCATCTTTTAAGTGGGAGAACTTGCACAATTGGTGGCTGACTAAATAGTTTTTTGTCCCACTGTATGTGTGTTTCCTGTCCTCTCTGAGGTCACCAAATGAAACACACTTGTCATACCCACCCCTTAAGTGTTCATGGACCATTCCCACCTTCTCACAAGTGGACATATTGTTTCATTTTCCCGTTTTGGGGATTTAGGAGTTCGGCCACGTGAAATCCTTGGTTCACTCTGTGGTCTCTCTCTCTCTGCATGAAAAGGGGGCGAAAGTCTCTGCCAGGAATGTACGACCTGAGATATCAGAACCTGGGTGTAGGAGAGAGTGAGAGAGGGGGAAACCACGATCTACACCCAGAAAGGGCCACTTCATGACAGTTCAGTGCTTCTTCTTTCATCCTGGGGATGAGAGAGAAAAAATATAGAGGGGGAGTGACAGCAACAGACAGAGACACAGAGAGAGGGATCATTTGTAATTGAAGAAGGGTCTAATGGTTCTGTTTTGTTCTCTCAAACTGCCCTGGGCTTCTATGATAGAAGGAAGAAGCAGCCCCAGCTAAGTGTTTCTCAACACAATTATTTTGACTGTCCTTTATATTCCTGCTCTCCCTCTCCGCTCCTATTTTCTTCTGCTACTTTCTTTTCCAATCTTTCTTGCCCTCCTCCTCCTCTCTTCCGCTGGGCTCTCATCATCCACCCATCCCATCTCATGTTTCCATTTAGCTCATGTGATGCTACACCGGGAGAGTAATGAGGGTGGAGCTAGTGGTCTGATAGCATAACGTTAATCATTGATGACCTACCTGTGCTCCGCTCTTCTCCTCCCCAGTCCGCTCCTCAGAATCACAGAGAGCTTTTAGCCCGTCTAGGGTCTCTTTTATCCTCCTCACTCAATACACTCAACCTCTGTCCCCTCTCTGCCTTCAGAGCAGCCACGGGAGAGAAAGAGAGAGAGGGGGGGGGGGTAGGTGTCCCAGTATGGTAGTAGATGGCTCTGTTAGACCGGGCTCTGAAATGGAACATGTGTGTCTGACAGGACAGGTGGCTCCTTTGTGTCTCCTGCCATTTCTCCACTGGAGAGGGAGGGAGAGAGTGTGTGTGTGTGTGTGTGTGTGTGTGTGTGTGTGTGTGTGTGTGTGTGTGTGTGTGTGTGTGTGTGTGTGTGTGTGTGTGTGTGTGTGTGTGTGTGTGTGTGTGTGTGTGTGTGTGTGTGTGTGTGTGTGTGTGTGTGTGTGTGTGTGTGTAAAAGAGAGACAGAGAGAGATACTGATAAAAAAGAGAGTGTGTCTGTACATGCGTCTTCGTTTACGCATTTACCATGTTCTTACAGAAGTTTACAATCAAACCTTGTATCATTCTATCTATTTAAAATCTCAGCTTTAATTTTTCAACCAAATAATGCATACAAATGCAGTATTTGATGTTTAAAACATGACAGGGTCAGAGCAGGGACTATTACGATTACTATCAAAATTGTGGATTGTATTTTCCCTTGACATCCAATCTGATAATGCCCTCACTTTTCCTTGCCATCTATTGGTCTTTCTCTCTCTCACCCCTCTGGGTCAGAGGAGGGAAGAGAGAGAGAGGAGAGAGTGAAATCATGTACTAAGCTGCCCTGTCTCTTATAGAAGTGTGTCTCTTATAGAAGTGCAATTCACTGTAAAAATAGCAGCCCCGTCATCATCAGTCTGTAGCTGGTGAACTGTACAACGAGAGCCCTGCTGCGCCAGAGCTCTGGCGCAGCAGGGCTCTGGTTGACTGGCGCAGCAGGGCTCTGGTTGACTGGCGCAGCGGGGCTCTGGTTGACTGGCGCAGCGGGGCTCTGGTTGACTGGCGCAGCGGGGCTCTGGTTGACTGGCGCAGCAGGGCTCTGGTTGACTGGCGCAGCAGGGCTCTGGTTGACTGGCGCAGCAGGGCTCTGGTTGACTGGCGCAGCAGGGCTCTGGTTGACTGTCGATGGGTTTCTTTGATGGTTTTGTCTTCTCCTTATTTGACATGTTTAATGGAGGCAATTCAAATGTTGGTGCCTTGAATCATCAGCAGTGAAGTGCATTGCACCAAAACTGAATTAGCTGAGGCGACACATTTTTGCTTTAGCCCAACACTAATAAATGTGATATGTTCTACTGTCTCTGTCTCTCTGTGTATGTGTGTCTCTGTGTCTCTGTCTCTCTGTGTGTCCTCTACCTATGTGTGTGTCTTTGTGGTTGATAAGGTGTGGAAGACGAGTCACTTTTGGATGCCGCTCCTGTTAGGTTTTGATTCACTGCTTTGATTCACGGCTGGGCTGAGGTTTAAAAGTTGCAGGTGGGGCAAGAGGGAGATGGGAAGGAAGGGAGGTAGCGGGACGGGACTGCATAGCATCATGGGTCTCCAGAGACTCATGCTCCTTTCTTTCTCTTTCTCCTTCATTCTCTCTCTCTCTCTCTCTCTCTCTCTCTCTCTCTCTCTCTCTCTCTCTCTCTCTCTCTCTCTCTCTCTCTCTCTCTCTCTCTCTCTCTCTCTTTCACTTTCACTTTCTCTGTCTCTCTCTTTCACTTTCTCTGTCTCCAGATGCTTGAGCCCAAAGTGGACACCCCTCCATGTGAGCTGGGAGTAGGCCTATCCCTGCCACGGGGCTCCGAAGAGGACCTCCTTTACCCCTACCCTTCTAGCCCCTCACTGCCCCTGACTCTGGGCAGCCCACAACCCTCTGAGCCCCTCACGCCCCTGGAGGAGGTCTGTACCCCGCTGGGTGACGAAGAGGAGCACAAAGTGCCCCCCACCCCGCCCCCATCCACCGAGGGAGAAGACTGCAAGAGCATGGAGGGCACCGAGCCCGAGATCTGGAGGGATAGAGAGGAGGAGGTGGAGGAGGAAGAGAGGAAGGGTGAGGAGGAAGGAGAGATAGAGGAGGGTGGGAAAAGAGAGGCAATTCCCTCAGCGACGGACGACGAGGCCCCGTCAGACCCCCCTGACACCAACGCCCCCCCCTCCTCCTCCTCCTCCTTTCATCATTCCCGAACTCCGCCTAGACCGCTCCTTCAGCGCCAATGCTCTCTCCTCGCCCAACACCGACGAAGAGTACGACGAGG
Source organism: Oncorhynchus gorbuscha (assembly GCF_021184085.1). NCBI lineage: Eukaryota > Metazoa > Chordata > Actinopteri > Salmoniformes > Salmonidae > Oncorhynchus > Oncorhynchus gorbuscha. Next base: position 16,716,511 of record NC_060192.1, read on the forward strand.
ATGATGAAGATGATGAAGATGATGATGATGATGATGATTATGATGAAGAAGATGACAGCGATGATGCCTACCCAGAGCGCCACGACAGTAAGCGGCGCAGTATGGTGGAGGGTTCTGCCTGCGAGAAGCATGGCGGCCGGCTGAGCGTCCAGAACTCACTGCGGCGCCGCACGCATAGCGAGGGCAGTCTGCTACAGGACCCACGCTCTACCTGCTTCACCTCAGACAACACCATCAATTGCCTGGACGCGAGCCACGGACACAAGGGGGGCTGGTCGCTGCCTTCGCCCAAGACCCTGAAGAAGGAGCTGACCAAGAACGGAGGCTCCATGCATCAGCTCTGCATGCTTTTCTCTGGCAGGAAGGTCAGTACAGAACCATGCTCATACACACACACATAAACACATACACCAACACACGCACACACACACACATTCAAATGCATGCATAGACACACACATACAGACTCACACACACATAAACACACAGATGCGCACACGTTTTAAAGTCTTGGTTCGATATAACACTGATCAAGTATTCACTGTAAATAGTTTTATCATGAGTCTTTTTGTATGTTCTATGATACCATGTATGGCTTAGTTTGTCATACGATGGGTTTATAGGGAAGACTACCTGTTTCCATTTTAAAGATTGGGCGCCACCCAGTGGTGAAAATGAGAATCTCATTATAGTTGAATTTGCAGTATTCAACTTTGTCCACTAGAGGGCAAGCAGTGTCTGGTTCTCTTATTCAATAAAAGCACAGGAGCATAACCTCATCACAACAATGATACACAAGCTGTATTATTCCATGTGACAGCCCTAACGTTTTTTTGGTTTTACAATCCTTGTGGGAATCAGAAGTCAAGAAAACAAGGAAAATTCAGACAGTCCCCACAAGGGGTTAGGTTTAGGGTTACAATTAGGGTTAGGGGTTAGCGTTAGGGTTCGGATTCAAGCGCAGACATACCAGTACGATTGTCAAACATTTGCCTGCCGACGGACAGTACTTAGTGCCTCTGAACAGAGTGTTGGCAGTCAATATCTTATGATGTAGATTCCAGGTTGGCTTGCTAGCGAATGTTTGGGTGGATCAGCTTTAGTATTGCGGAAATGTTGAAGCTTCCATCAATGTAATTGTCTGCATCATTTCCAATCCCCCAAATATTTTTGGGGTAAATATATATATTTATATATATATACACATACACACATACATACATCGTTGAAATTGGAAGTTTACATACACACCTTAGCCAAATACATTTAAACTCAGTTTTTCACAATTCCTGACCTTTATTCCTAGTCAAAATTCCCTGTCTTAGGTCAGTTAGGATCACCGCTTTATTTAAAGAATGTGAAATGTCAGAATAATAGTAGAGAGAATGATTTATTTCAGCTTTTATTTCTTTCATCATTCCCAGTGAGTCAGACATTTATATACACTCAATTAGTATTTGGTAGCATTGCCTTTAAATTGTTTAACTTCTTGCGTCGAGCCATCCCGGATCCGGGATCGTGACTACAGCCTCAAGCCCATTACCATAACGCAACGTTAACTATTCATGAAAATCGCAAATGAAATGAAATAAAAAATATGCTTCTCAACCATAGCAAAACAAGCATTTGTGTAACAGTATTGATAGCAAGCATAGCATTTAGCGTTAGCATTCAGCAGACAATATTTTCACAAAAACCAGAAAAGCATTCAAATAAAATAATTTACCTTTGAAGAACTTCGGATGTTTTCAATGAGGAGACTCTCAGTTAGATAGCAAATGTTCAGTTTTTCCTGAAAGATTATTTGTTTAGGACAAATCGCTCCTTTTGTTCATCACGTTTAGCTACGAAAAAAACCTGTATCCAGGAGTGTAAATTTATTCGCAAGCTCATTAGCATAACACAACGTTAACTATTCATGAAAATCGCAAATGAAAGGAAATAAATCTGCTAGCTCTCAAGCTTAGCCTTTTGTTAACAACACTGTCATCTCAGATTTTCAAAATATGCTTCTCAACCATAGCAAAACAAGCATTTGTGTAACAGTATTGATAGCAAGCGTAGCATTTAGCGTTAGCATTCAGCAGGCAACATTTTCACAAAAACAAGAAAAGCATTCAAATAAAATCATTTACCTTTGAAGAACTTTGGATGTTTTCAATGAGGAGACTCAGTTAGATAGCAAATGTTCAGTATGTCCAAAAAGATTCTTTGTATAGGAGAAATCGCTCCGTTTGGTACATCACGTTTGGCTACCAAAAAAAAAAACGAAAATTCAGTCATCAAAACGCCGGACTTTTTTCCAAATTAACTCCATAATATTGACTGAAACATGGCAAACGTTATTTTGAAACAATCCTAAAGGTGTTTTTCACATATCTCTTCGATGATATATCGTTCGTGGAAGTGTGCTTTCTCCTCTGAATCCCATGCGAAAATGCCTGCAGCTGAAGATTACGCACCAATTTAGACAAAGGACACCGGGCGGACACCTGGTAAATGTAGTCTCTTATGGCCAATCTTCCAATGATATGCCTACAAATATGTCACAATGCTGCAGACACCTTGGGCAAGCAGCAGAAAGCGTAGGCTCATTCAGGGCACATTCACAGCCATATAAGGAGACATGGAAAACAGAGCCGCAAAAATTCTGCTCATTTCCTGTTTGAAGTTTCATCTTGGTTTCGCCTTTAGCATCAGTTCTGTGGCACTCACAGATAATATCTTTGCCGTTTTGGAAACGTCAGAGAGTTTTCTTTCCAAAGCTGTCAATTATATGCATAGTCGAGCATCTTTTTGTGACAAAATACTGCTCTTAAAACGGGCACGTTTTTTAATCCAATAATGAAATAACGCCCCCATAGGTTCAAGAGGTTAACTTGGGTCAAACGTTTCGTGTAGCCTTCCACAAGCTTCCCACAATAAGTTGGGTGCATTTGTCCCCTTCCTCCTGACAGAACTGGTGTAACTGAGTCAGGTTTGTAGGCCTCCTTGCTCGCACACGCTTTTACAGTTCTAACCACATATTTTCTATAGGATTGAGGTCAGGGCTTTGTGATGGTCACTCCATTACCTTGACTTTGTTGTCCTTAAGCCATTTTGCCACAACTTTGGAAGTATGCTTGGGGTCATTGTCCATTTAGAAGACCCATTTGCGACCAAGCTTTAACTGATGTCTTGAGATGTTGCTTCAATATATCCACATAATTTTCCTCTCTCATGATGCCATCAATTTTGTGAAGTGCACCAGTCTTTTGTGAATTGCACCAGTCCTCCCTGCAACAAAGCACAGCCACAACATGATGCTGCCACCCCCGTGCTTCACGGTTGGGATGGTGTGCTTCGACTTGAAAGCCATCCCCTTTTTCCTCCAAACATAACGATGGTCATTACGGCCAAACAGTTCTATTTTTGTTTCATCAGATCAGAGGACATTTCTCCAAAAAGTATGATCTTTGTCCCCATGTGAATTTAGCAGACCGTAGACTGGCTTTCTTATAAACATCCTTTGTGGAAAACCACAGAAACCCACGGAACAACGGGGTTAAAACCCAGCCTGGCGCGTACACACCAAACACGTAACAAAAAACAATTTCACACAAAGACATGGGGGTGGAACAGAGGAATAAATACATGCAGTGTGATTAGGGAATGTAAACCAGGTGTGCAGGGAACAAGACAAAACAAATGGAACAATGAAAAATGGAGCGGCGATGGTGAACAAGGAGAGGAGCCGACTTCGGCGGAAGTCGTGACAGGTATGATGGCTGCGTGGTCCCATGGTATTTATACTTGCGTAATATTGTTTGTATAGAAGAACATGGCATCCTCAGGCGTTTGGAAATTGTTCCCAAGAATGGCTGATTTCTTTTCATTTCCCCATGATGTCAAGCAAAGAGGTACTGAGTTTGAAGGTAGTCCTTGAAATACATCCACAGGTACACCTCCAATTGACTCAAGTGATGTCAATTAGCCTGTCAGAAGCTTCTAAAGCCATGACATAATTTTCTGGAATTTTCCAAGCTGTTTAAAGGCACAGTCAACGTAGTGTATGTAATTCACTGTATCACAATTCCAGTGGGTCAAACGTTTACATACACTAAGTGAAATAATCTGTCTGTAAACAATTGTTGGAAAAATGACTTGTGTCATGCACACAGATGTCCTAACCGACTTCTCAAAACTATAGTTTGTTAACAAGGCATTTGTGGAGTGGTTGAAAAACTAGTTTTAATGACTCCAACCTAAGTGTTTATATACTTCTGTCTTCAACTGTATATATATATATATATATATATATATATATATATATATATATATATACTTTCCATTATTATTCCCCACAAACCCTACCACCCTTCCCCTAATTGGAATAAACTAATAAAAATAACACTTACTGTAGGCTTCTACTTCAAGCTTATACATACTATATACATTTTATGGACACAATCTATTTTTACAATTGTTTGTTTTTAGTCCTGGCCTTCCTCTATTTCTGATGTCCACCCAGTTTGATATATACTTGTAACTGTGCTATTTCACAAAAGTTCTGAACCTATATACATTTTATAGACCCCGTTTGTTTACATTGGTTATCTTGTTGTTATTAGTTCCACCCTATTAGTTCAACCCCTCTCATCTATCTCTTAACACCATCCATTTTGGATTTCTATTTGCTTTATATTTTCCAACTGTGTTGTGAAGCTTCACAAACGTTCTGAACTGTTCTATTCTCAAAGGTTCTACAGATTGTAAATTAAAGATGAACATTTATGCTTAAATGATTATTACATTATTGATCGATTTACTATGACTTTTCAAATCACCCAATGTTGATATCTAGGTAAATGTTGCAATTCTTCAGCCATTCCTGGACCTGTGACCAATAACGAGTTACATATGGACAGTACCAAAATACATTTTCTAATGATTCTGCCTCCTCACAACAGAATCTGTGGTGCTGGGGAGGTTGTATCCCTCATATTCCCTTTTATTTATTTTATTTCACCTTTATTTAACCAGGTAGGCAAGTTGAGAACAAGTTCTCATTTACAATTGCGACCTGGCCAAGATAAAGCAAAGCAGTTCGACAGATACAACGACACAGAGTTACACATGGAGTAAAACAAACATACAGTCAATAATACAGTATAAACAAGTCTATATACCATGTGAGCAAATGAGGTGAGAAGGGAGGTAAAGGCAAAAAAAAGGCCATGGTGGCAAAGTAAATACAAAATAGCAAGTAAAACACTGGAATGGTAGTTTTGCAGTGGAAGAGGAGCAAAGGAGCAAAATAAATAAATAAATAAAATACAGTAGGGAAAGAGGTAGTTGTTTGGACTAAATTATAAGTGGGCTATGTACAGGTGCAGTAATCTGTGAGCTGCTCTGACAGTTGGTGCTTAAAGCTAGTGAGGGAGATAAGTGTTTCCAGTTTCAGAGATTTTTGTAGTTCGTTCCAGTCATTGGCAGCAGAGAACTGGAAGGAGAGGCGGCCAAAGAAAGAATTGGTTTTGGGGGTGACTAGAGAGATATACCTGCTGGAGCGTGTGCTACAGGTGGGAGATGCTATGGTGACCAGCGAGCTGAGATAAGGGGGGACTTTACCTAGCAGGGTGTTGTAGATGACATGGAGCCAGTGGGTTTGGCGACGAGTATGAAGCGAGGGCCAGCCAACGAGAGCGTACAGGTCGCAATGGTGGGTAGTATATGGGGCTTTAGTGATAAAACGGATTGCACTGTGATAGACTGCATCCAATTTGTTGAGTAGGGTATAGGATATATATATAACATTCTATTGGTTGCAATAATTTAAATTGAAAAATTTGACGTTTTGAATCTGGCGTTGTTTTGCGTATCAATTCATAAACCATGTGCCATTGAATGGGTACATCGAAAATCTCTTCCCAACTATTTTGCAATTTATATGGCACAGCTGTCATTTTCTTTGTCCTTAAATGAAACTGGTATATATTTTTTATTTATCACAATTTTCTTTAACCAATTATAGTCTTTAATACAGGGCCAACAGACAAGTTCCTTACTTTCTCCCCCTTCCACTTGCCTCTTCCTTTTTTGCGGTAATGTTGCAATTAGTTGGATGTAATTTTGGGCAGAGCAGACATTTTCATATATCTGTGTTAGCTGCATGTGTGACTCCACCAGTCCTATTTATGATATTATCTACAAAGATTATACCTATTTTTTTATTGAAAAATACTTTAATTTTAAAAATCAATTAGTCTATTTGAGTTTATCCACAATATTTGTTGTATTATTTGTTCTGTCTTTTCAGGTGGATTAAACTGAAATTGCAACCAACTTTCTATGGCTCGTTTAAAAAAATAACGATATCCTGGAGATTATTAGCCTACATTGCATAGGAAGTGTGACTGGCTCATGAGGGATGTCCTGAGAAAATGCTAAAATATTTTCCTGTTTGTTGTCACTCCTGTTGGCTGCCCGACGTGGGGGTTAGTGCTCTCTGAATGGCTCAATATCAAGTTGTTGGCCACTGACGAGCATTGCGATTCTACAAGTAGAAACAGCAGGTTTCGGGCCAGCTAGCAGCAGGTCCCTCTTTTGTTCCAGCAAGAGATGGAACGGCCTACCACTGTAATAACTATCTATCTGCAGTGAGATGTCTTTCATGCTTTAGAGGTAGGGTTAGGGAAGATAGGATTTTGAATAGGAATCTATTGTTTGATCCCCACAAGAATAGTAAAAGAAACGTGTGTGTTTAGGAGGGAGAAAGAGAGAGCAGGATAAAGGGGTAAGAGAGGCAGGAGGTATGTGTGTTTAGGAGGGAGAAAGAGAGAGCAGGATAAAGGGGTAAGAGAGGCAGGAGGTATGTGTGTTTAGGAGGGAGAAAGAGAGAGCAGGATAAAGGGGTAAGAGAGGCAGGAGGTATGTGTGTTTAGGAGGGAGAAAGAGAGAGCAGGATAAAGGGGTCAGAGAGGCAGGAGGTATGTGTGTTTAGGAGGGAGAAAGAGAGCGCAGGATAAAGGGGTCAGAGAGGCAGGAGGTATGTGTGTTTAGGAGGGAGAAAGAGAGAGCAGGATAAAGGGGTCAGAGAGGCAGGAGGTATGTGTGTTTAGGAGGGAGAAAGAGAGAGCAGGATAAAGGGGTAAGAGAGGCAGGAGGTATGGTTGCGTTCTGAAATAGTTTTTGTATACAAAATGTATTTGTTTGTTCACCACTTCCTGATGGTCTTGGTTGTCCATTAACACAGCATATTCACAGGTCAAACTGATCTGCTGGCCAGTAGTGTAAGTGTTTGCTGTTAGTGGGTGGTAAGTAAGTATCTGAGAGCACAGCAGAGGCTGTGGAGGATAAACTGATAAGGAGGAGCGAGGGGATGAAAGACAGAGAGGAGATGGTTGCGTACATGAAATAGTTTTTGTGAGCAATACAAAATGACAGTGTTGTTTGTTCACCACTTCAGTGTATGTGGTCTATAGAGAGAGACAGTGTATCCATTAACAGAGAGACAGTGTATTCACAGGAGAGAACTGTATGTGAGCTATAGAGAGAGAGCCAGTGTATGTGTATAGAGAGAGAGTGTTTGCTGTGTATGTGGCGATGGAGAGAGAGTGTATGTGAGCGATATAGAGAGAGAGAGTGTATGTGAGCGATATAGAGAGAGAGAGAGAGAGTATCTGAGAGCACAGCAGAGGCTGTGGAGAAAGGGAGCTTTATTCCAACTGATAAGGAGAGAGCGAGGGGGATGAAAGACAGTGTATGAATATAGGAGAGAGGAGTGAGTGAGAGAGACAGTGAGTGCATGAGTAGTGTATGTGAGCGATATAGAGTAGTGTATGTGAGCGATATAGAGAGAGACAGTGTATGTGAGCGATATAGAGAGAGACAGTGTATGTGAGCGATATAGAGAGAGAGACAGTGTATGAGCGATATAGACAGTGTATGTGAGCGATATAGAGAGAGAGACAGTGTATGTGAGCAGTGTATGTGATAGAGAGAGACAGTGTATGTGAGCGATATAGAGAGAGAGTGTATGTGAGCGATATAGAGAGAGAGAGTGTATGTGAGCGATATAGAGAGAGAGTGTATGTGAGCGATATAGAGAGAGACAGTGTATGTGAGCGATATAGAGAGAGACAGTGTATGTGAGCGATATAGAGAGAGACAGTGTATGTGAGCGATATAGAGAGAGAGTGTATGTGAGCGATATAGAGAGAGACAGTGTATGTGAGCGATATAGAGAGAGACAGTGTATGTGAGCGATATAGAGAGAGACAGTGTATGTGGCGATATGTGAGAGAGAGAGTGTATGTGAGCGATATAGAGAGAGAGTGTATGTGTATGTGAGCGATATAGAGAGAGACAGTGTATGTATAGAGAGCAGTGTATATAGAGAGAGAGTGTATGTGAGCGATATAGAGAGACAGTGTATGTGAGCGATATAGAGAGAGACAGTGTATGTGAGCGATATAGAGAGAGAGAGTGTATGTGAGCGATATAGAGAGAGAGAGTGGATGTGAGCGATATAGAGAGACAGTGTATGTGAGCGATATATATAGAGAGAGAGAGAGACAGTGTATGTGAGCGATATAGAGAGAGACAGTGTATGTGAGCGATATAGAGAGAGAGAGAGACAGTGTATGTGAGCGATATAGAGAGAGAGAGTGTATGTGAGCGATATAGAGAGAGACTGTGTAGTGTAGTATGTGTATATAGAGAGAGAGAGTGTATGTGAGCGATATAGAGAGAGACAGTGTATGTGAGCGATATAGAGAGAGAGAGTGTATGTGAGCGATATAGAGAGAGAGAGTGTATGTGAGCGATATAGAGAGACAGTGTATGTGAGCGATATAGAGAGAGAGAGTGTATGTGAGCGATATAGAGAGACAGTGTATGTGAGCGATATAGAGAGAGAGTGTATGTGAGCGATATAGAGAGAGACAGTGTATGTGAGAGATATAGAGAGACAGTGTATGTGAGCGATATAGAGAGAGAGAGTGTATGTGAGCGATATAGAGAGAGACAGTGTATGTGAGCGATATAGAGAGAGAGACAGTGTATGTGAGCGATATAGAGAGAGAGAGAGAGAGAGAGTGTATGTGAGCGATATAGAGAGAGACAGTGTATGTGAGCGATATAGAGAGAGACAGTGTATGTGAGCGATATAGAGAGAGACAGTGTATGTGAGCGATATAGAGAGAGACAGTGTATGTGAGCGATATAGAGAGAGAGACAGTGTATGTGAGCGATATAGAGAGAGACAGTGTATGTGAGCGATATAGAGAGAGAGTGTATGTGAGCGATATAGAGAGAGAGAGTGTATGTGAGCGTGTATATAGAGAGAGAGAGTGTATGTGAGCGATATAGAGAGAGTGTATGTGAGCGATAGAGAGAGAGACAGTGTATGTGATAGAGAGAGAGTGTATGTGAGCGATATAGTGTATGTGAGCGATATAGAGAGAGAGAGTGTATGTGAGCGATATAGAGAGAGACAGTGTATGTGAGCGATATAGAGAGAGACAGTGTATGTGAGCGATATAGAGAGAGACAGTGTATGTGAGAGAGAGAGTGTAGCGATATAGAGAGAGACAGTGTATGTGATATAGAGAGAGACAGTGTATGTGAGCGATATAGAGAGAGACAGTGTATGTGAGCGATATAGAGAGAGAGAGTGTATGTGAGCGATATAGTGTATGTGAGCGATATAGAGAGAGAGAGACAGTGTATGTGAGCGATATAGAGAGACAGTGTATGTGAGCGATATAGAGAGAGAGACAGTGTATGTGAGCGATATAGAGAGAGACAGTGTATGTGAGCGATATAGAGAGAGACAGTGTATGTGAGCGATATAGAGAGAGATGTGAGCGATATAGAGAGACAGTGTATGTGAGCGATAGAGAGAGAGAGACAGTGTATGTGAGCGATATAGAGAGAGAGTGAGCGATATAGAGACAGTGTATGTGAGCGTGTATAGAGAGAGACAGTGTATGTGAGCGATATAGAGAGAGACAGTGTATGTGAGCGATATAGAGAGAGACGAGTGTATGTGAGCGATATAGAGAGAGACAGTGTATGTGAGCGATATAGAGAGACAGTGTATGTGAGCGATATAGAGAGAGTGTATGTGAGCGATATAGAGAGAGAGTGTATGTGAGCTATATATAGAGAGAGAGTGTATGTGAGCGATATAGAGAGAGACAGTGTATGTGAGCGATATAGAGAGAGTGTACAGTGTATGTGTATGCGATATAGAGAGAGAGAGTGTATGTGAGCGATATAGAGAGAGACAGTGTATGTGAGCGATATAGAGAGAGACAGTGTATGTGAGCGATATAGAGAGAGACCTCTAGTGGAAGCTTTAGCTGCCAGTCCGATAGGGAGCCTTAAATGGCGTTGTGTTCTCTGCATGGATGGAAGGAGGGAGGGAGGAATGTAGCTACTGTAGTGGGCTCAGCCTATTGGTCTTGGAAGATTCTGGGGGTAATTTGACTGCTTATTGGCGTCATCGACCCAGCTCTCCAGCTGTGTTTCCATTATTTAAAAGGATGTCAGCCCCTCACATTAAATCATGTCATCTCCAGGTTAGGGATCTAGATTGTGTGTGTGTGTGTGTGTGTGTGTGTGTGTGTGTGTGTGTGTGTGTGTGTGTGTGTGTGTGTGTGTGTGTGTGTGTGTGTGTGTGTGTGTGTGTGTGTGTGTGTGTGTGTGTGTGTGTTTCTCCATTCACCTCTGACCCACATGGTTTTACAGGCCTAATGAAGGCAGGCTGACATCCATACATGAACACTGCTGAACACATGCACTGTATTTACTCTCTGACACTTCCAGGGCCAAGTGGCACCCAACTCCGCTTCACATCCAGTAAGGCACTGCTTTTTAATGTGCTGCTGCTGCCCTCACAAGTCTAGCCAGTTACACAGTCAATCACAGAACTCTCAACCGTGCACATCCATGCACATAATATTGTTCACCTTACTACATTTTTTTCAATAATATGAATATGAACAAATTATGAATTTCAAGTGTGATGTAAGCACCATGGTCTTGTAGAGGATGTGCTTCGACTGGAAGCCAGTACGCGGAGGAGCGGGGTGACATGGGAGAACATGGGAAGGTTGAAAACCAGGCGGGCTGCAGTGTTCTGGATAAGTTGCAGGAGTTTGATGACACAAGCAGGGAGCCAACAGCGAGTTGCAGTAGTCCAGACGGGGGATGTCAAGTGCCTGGATTAGGACCTGCATCGTTTCCTGTGTGAGATGGGGTCGTACTCTACAGATGTTGAAGAGCATGCACGACAGGGTGGTGTCTGGGATCACGGCAAGGTTCTTTGCACTCTGGGAGGGTGACACTATGGAGTTTTCAACTGTGAAGGAGAGGTCTTTGAGCTGGCAGTCTTTTCCAGGCTGAGCTTGAGGTGTTGAGCCGACTTCCATGGTGAGATATCTGCCAGGCACGCAGAGATGAGTGTCGCCACCTGGGTGTCAGAAGGGGGGAAAGAGAAAAGTATTTGAGTGTCATCCGCATAGCAATGATAGGAGAGACCATGTGAGGATATGACAGAGCTGAGTGAGTTGGTCTATAGAGAGAAGAGGAGAGGGCCTAGAACCGAGGCCTCGGGGACACCAATAGTGAGAGTATGGGGTGCAGATCTTCTCCACGTCACCTGGTAGGAGCGGCCTGCCAGGTAGGATGCAATCCAAGAGTGTGCAGAGCCTGACACCCAGCCCCGAGAGGAGGATCAGATGGTTCACTGTGTCGAAGGCAGCGGATAGATCTAGGAGGATGAGAACAGAGGAGAGACAGTCAGCTTTGGCAGTGTGGAGAGCCCCCGTGACACAGAGAATAGCAGTGTCGGTTGACTGACCCGTCTTGAAGCCTGACTGGTTAGGGTCAAGAAGATCATTTTGAGAGCGTGAAAACGAGAGAGTTGATCAGAGATGCTCAAGTCTTTTGGAGAGAAAAGAAAGCAGGGATACAGGTCTAACGTTTTTTAAAGTCAGATGAGTGAAGTGTTGGTTTCTTGAGGAGAGAATCCTCTCTGGCCATTTTGAAGTCAGAAGGGATGTAGCCAGTGGTCAGGGATGAGTTGATGAGGTAAGTGAGGAATGGGAGGAGGTCCCCAGAGATCGTCGGGAGAAAGGGAGGAGGGGATGGGGTTGAGCGGGCAGACCTCACGAGATGCAAGACTTTGTCTGGAGTGAGAGGGGAGAAAGAGGTTAAGGCACAGGGTAGTTAATTCTGTGTGAGTGGGACCAGTGGACTCAATAGGCTGAGTGAATGAGGAGCGGATGTTTTCAATCTTCTATTCAAAGCGGTTGACAAAGACGTCAACAACTTTGGGGAAGGGGGTGGATGATTTAGGGAGGAGAATGTGGAAAAGAGTTTCCTAGGGTTAGAAGCTTGACATTTAGAGTGATAGAAAGTGGCTTTAGCAACGGATACAGAGGAAGAGAAAGTAGAGAGGAGGGAGTGAAAGTATGATACAGATGGCAGTAGGACACAGCGTATGAATGGCCCCTACAGTATTACCACATAGCCCATCTGGGTTAAAAACTATTCTCTACATTGGTTTACGCCATAGGGAAGTATACCCTGCAGTATCCAACATAGCCCCACGCCTTGTCTCTGTGTACAGTCGTGGCCAAAAGTTTTGAGAATGACACAAATATACATTTTTACAAAGTTTGCTGCTTCAGTGTCTTTAGATGTTTGTCAGATGTTACTATGGAATACTGAAGTATAATTACAAGCATTTCATAAGTGTCAACGGCTTTTAATGACAATTACATGAAGTTGATGCAAAGAGTCAATATTTGCAGTGTTGTCCCTTCTTTTTCAAGACCTCTGCAATCCGCCTTGGCATGCTGTCAAATAACTTCTGGACCACATCCTGACTGATGGCAGCCCATTCTTGCATAATCAATGCTTGGAGTTTGTCAGATTTTGTGGGTTTTTGTTTGTCCACCCGCCTCTTGAGGATTGACCACAAGTTCTCAATGGGATTAAGGTCTGGGGATTTTCCTGGCCATGGACCCAAAATATTGATGTTTTGTTCCCCAAGCCACTTAGTTATCACTTTTGCCTTATGGCAAGGTGCTCCATCATGCTGGAAAGGGCATTGTTCGTCACCAAACTGTTCCTGGATGGTTGGGAGAAGTTGCTCTCGGAGGATGTGTTGGTACCATTCTTTATTCATGGCTGTGTTCTTAGGCAAACTTGTGAGTGAGTCCACTCCCTTGGCTGAGAAGCAGCCCCACACATGAATGGTCTTAGGATGCTTTACTGTTGGCATGACACAGGACTGATGGTAGTGCTCATCTTGTCTTCTCCGGACAATATTTTTTCCGGATGCCCCAAACATTCGAAAGGGTATTCGTCAGAGAAAATGACTTTACCCCAGTCCTCAGCAGTCCAATCCCTGTACCTTTTGCAGAATATCAGTCTGTCCCTGATGTTTTTCCTGGAGAGAAGTTGCTTCTTTACTGCCCTTCTTGACATCAGGCCATCCTCCAAAAGTCTTTGCGTCATTCCTGAGCAATCTGTACTGGCTTTGCCCCAATCCCGCAGCTGAATCAACTTTAGGAGACGGTCCTGGCGCTTACTGGACTTTCTTGGGTGCCCAAGAAGCCTTTTTCACAACAATTGAACCGCTCTCCTTGTAGTTCTTGATGATCCGATAAATGGTTGATTTAGTGGCAATCTTACTGGCTGCCTGTGAAGCCCTTTTTGTGCGAAGCAATGATGACGGCACGTGTTTCCTTGCAGGCAACCATGGTTGACAGAGGAAGAACAATGATTCCAAGCACCACCCTCCTTTTGAAGCTTCCAGTCTGTTATTCGAACTCAATCAGCATGACAGAGGGATCTCCAGCCTTATCCTCGTCAATGAGAGAATCTCTGTGTTAACGAAAGAATCACTGACATGATGTCAGCTGGTCCTTTTGTGGCAGGGCTGAAATGCAGTGGAAATGTTTTTTGGGGATTCAGTTATTTTGCATGGCAAAGAGGGACTTTGCAATAAATTGCAATTCATCTGATCACTCTTCATAAGAGGGACTTTGCAATAAATTGCAATTCATCTGATCACTCTTCATAACAGTCTGGAGTATATGCAAATAGCCATCATACAAACTGAGGCACCAGACTTTATGAAAATTAATATTTGTGTCATTCTCAAAACTTTTGTTCACGACTATATATACCGACACAAATTATGGTGGCTTTTAAAGTAAACATACTTGACCTTCTGAGAGATGTGTGAGTGGCTTGAATCAAGCAGAGTTTACGGGCAGGGCTTGATTTAGTTAAAAAACACAAATTCCACAATGTAGATATTTTACATCTCTTGCGGATAGTTTATTTTTATGAAGAATATATTGATTGTTATTTCTTAGAATTGTTTTAGAAAAATACACCAAAATGTTTCGAACAGGTCCATCACCACCACCTCCCATTGGACAGCGGGAGAAAGGCATTGTAGGATATTTATACCCAACCCCCCCCGTGGATCACAGCATGTTCTCCAAGCCTGTCAGAGACACCTCGTCATTTCGCAATTGTTGCTCTGTGTTACCAAACATCACACTAGATGAGAAGGATGGAGAAAGAGAGATGCAACTGTTCTGGTCTCCTCCATCCTTCTCACCTCTTAGCTATGTGGTGTTTACATTTTCCTTTAGTAGTTCTGATTTACATGGTCTGGTCCTCTTTTTTCCGCTCTGCTCTTTTTCTCTGTGTTTGAAGCCTTTAGGCTTCATAAGGACAGAGAGAAAGAGAAAGATAGTTAGAGAGATTGGCACCCACCAAGAGTGAGCTGGACTCAATCTCAATGTGATGACAAAATCACAATGGCTTCTGTTTTTCCCCCACGCGTCACACATGTGCCTGAAACTCCTTGTCTACTTCACTTGTAGTGCCGGAATATTACTGTACCTCACATGCAGTTTGTAACATTGACTATGTAATTTGTGTATTAACAAAGTCTATTAAATTGAATGATCTGCCACTACACCCTATTACACACAGAACCCAGACCAGGATATAGACTAGCCCTCAACAAAGATACATCACACTCATATACAGTCCCTGTCTGACTCAGAGCTCCAGGTTATTGTCAGACGGTTACACTTAGAATGAGTGTTTAGAAAAGTGCATAGAGAGCATTCCAGGCGACACAGGTGCTGGGGTAATCAGAGTTTACAAGGTCAAGCCATTAAGTTGATGGGATTTGGGTCTCTGTTTGAAATCGCTACATAAACACATTCAATCTTAACAAGCTGTGGAAAACAGGATTTTATTGTGTTTACTGAGAGAGCTTACATTTTACTGTAGAACCACACACGAGGATGCACAGAAACATACATCGCATTCGGAAAGTATTCAGACCCCTTGACTTTTTTTGTTGCGTTACACGAAGGGGTGGCCAACTCCAGCCCTCAGGGGCCTGATTGGTGTTACACTTTTTCTCCATCCCTAGCAAACACAGCTGATCAAATTGCATTCTAAACTGAAGATCATGATTAGGTGATTATTGGAGTCAGGTGTGTTAGCTGGGGCTGGGGTAAAACTGTGACACCAATCAGTTCCCTGAGGACTGGAATTGCCCACCCATGTCGGTTACAGCCTTATTCTAAAATGGATTCTTTCATAACTCTATACACAATACCCCATAACGGCAAAGCAAAAACAGGTTTTTAGACATTTAGACATCCAGAGATGTTCGATCGGGTTCAAGTCTGGGCTCTGGCTGGGCCACTCAAGGACATTTAGAGACTTGTCCTGAAGCCACTCCTGCGTTGTCGTTGCTGTGTGCTTACGGTTGTTGTTCTGTGAGAAGTTGACCCTTCGCCCCAGTCTGAGTGCTCAGAGTGCTCTGGAGCAGGTTTAGATCAAGGATCCCTCTGTACTTTGCTCCGTTCATCTTTCACTCAATCCCAGTCCCTGCCGCTGAAAAACATCCCCACAGCACGATGCTGTCAACCACTATGCTTCACCGTAGGGATGTCAGGTTTCTTCCAGACGTGACACTTGGCATTCAGGCCAAGGAGTTCTTGGTTTCATCTGACATGAGAATCTTGTTTCTCGTGGTCTGAGAGTCATTTAGGTTCCTTTTGGCAAACTTCAAGTGGGCTGTCATGTGCCTTCCGTCTGCCCACTCTACCATAAAGGCCCGATTGGTGGAGTGCTGCATAGATGGTTGTCCTTCTAGAAGGTTCTCCCATCTATACAGAGGAACTATGGAGCTCTGTCAGAGTGACCATCGGATTCTTGGTCACCTCCCTGACCAAAGCCCTTTTCCCCCGATTGCTCAGTTCTGCCGGGCTGACAGCTCTAGGAAGAGTCCCAAACGTCTTCCATTTAAGAATTATGGAGTCCACTGTGTTTTTTGGGACCTTCAATGCTGCAGACATTTGTTGGTATCCTTCCCCAGATCTGTTTCTCGACACAATACTGTCTCGGAACTCTATGGACAATTCCTTCAACCTCATGGCTTGGTTTTTGCTCTGACATGCACTGTCAACTGTGGTACCTTAAATAGACAGGTGTGTGCCTTTCCAAATCATGTCCAATCAATTTAATTGACCTCAGTTGAACTCCAATCAAGTTGTAGAAACATCTCATGAATGATCTATGGAAAATGGATACACCTGATCTCAATTTTCGAGTCTCACAGCAAAGGGTCTGAATACTTATGTAAATAAGGTATTTCTGTTTTTTTCTGGTGAATAAATTTGCACTTTCTGAATGCACTGTAAATATGTACAAACATGGTGATCTGTACCATGGTGATCTGTGTGTGTGCTGATGTGCGAGTGTTCTTCAGAGACAGCGGTGGGGGGGGGCACCCTCCACACTGAGAGAGATGGATGGTAGATGAAAGATGAGTGCAGCGGTATGCTGAACGCTTCCATCCATCTGTCCATCCTCCTTTGATTTTCCATGGACTCCACCATAATGTAACTGTTCAACAACTGCCTTTATGCAGAATCAATTGAAGAGGCAATAATATTTCTGGGGTTTGTGAGAAGCACTAGTATTATAATCATGGTATGTCAATTATAATCATGGTATGTCAATTATAATCATGGTATGTCAATTATAATCATGGTATGTCAATTATAATCATGGTATGTCAATTATAATCATGGTATGTCCATTATAATCATGGTATGTCCATTATAATCATGGTATGTCCATTATAATCATGGTATGTCCATTACAATCATGGTATGTCCATTATAATCATGGTATGTCAATTATAATCATGGTATGTCCATTATAATCATGGTATGTCCATTATAATCATGGTATGTCCATTATAATCATGGTATGTCCATTATAATCATGGTATGTCCATTATAATCATGGTATGTCCATTATAATCATGGTATGTCCATTATAATCATGGTATGTCAAAACAGCACCGTCTTCAGTTGGTTAGTCATGGTCTGTGAGGCCCACAACGACCAGACCACAGAGTTGTGCTGTATTTCTCTCCTCCTCAGTCCAGAAAAGGGGTCTAGAGTGGTCTAAAGGATATAGAGTGGTCTAAAGGAGAGAGAGGGAGAGAGGGGTAGACAGAGTGAGGGAGGGATGTTGCAAGGCAGAAACACAGGAGGCCTACAGAACAGAATGGAAAGGAACCCTTAATCTGAGTGCAGAACATTTGTTCCTGTTCTATAATGTAATGTATATCATCGTTAAGCCATTCCCTGTTCTCTCTAATAAGAACCAGATGGAGATGAGAGAAAAAGTTGATCACTAACATTTGTATTTGATGCCCGAGGCACTTTCAGGTCATGAATTGCGGTTCATGGATG
The DNA here is from genome assembly GCF_021184085.1 of Oncorhynchus gorbuscha. Taxonomy (NCBI): domain Eukaryota; kingdom Metazoa; phylum Chordata; class Actinopteri; order Salmoniformes; family Salmonidae; genus Oncorhynchus; species Oncorhynchus gorbuscha. Next base: position 16,734,315 of record NC_060192.1, read on the forward strand.
AAGACTTCGTGTTTTACTAAGCTGAAAAGCAATTCAAGTGGAAGCCAATTTCCAATGAAAGTGCTGGCCTTGAGAAAGTACATGGCTGAATTGCAGTATCAAGGCCAGGGAGCTTTCCAGTGAGGCTATAACTCTGTCCTCACTGTGTAGTTTGCCTTAATGTCAAGTGTGTGGTCTGTCACTACCTGCTGTTAGTACAGACTATTCAAAGTAGTCCAGTATCAATACAACACATTACACAATATCTCTTTGAGTCCTGGAAGAAAAGTTCCCTTGTTAAGCAATTGTCACCAATAAAAGTTACTTCAGCTGACACTTCCCCATCTGCATTTTATCAAAACACTTTAACTACTTGAACTCTCACCTCCTTTCTGACCAGATCTGGGCTTTGGATCATACTGGGCAGCTTGTTTCTAGTGTAGTTCCTCAGCTGGTAGCTAGAGTGCACAGTGAGAGAAGAGCACAGCCTTGCTGTGAAAAGGCCTCTTATTCTGACTTTTACAGTGCATAACAACAGTCCCAACAGGCAGTTAGCAAGCCAAGTCACTATGTGGCAAACACAATACAGGTTTCCATTGACCCAGGTTTGTTCAACACGGGAGGATTTTTATTCTGTCAAACTTTCTTTATTGTGACAAATTATGATGGAAACTGTGTTTTTCAAATAAATTATGATTGTTGAATCATTTTGAAGGTATGCGATGCAATTGAAATTATCATACAGTGCATTTGGAATTTAGACCCCTTGACTTTTTCCACATTTTGTTAAATTACAGCCTTATTCTAAAATGGACTTAAATTTTTTAGCTCAGGTACATCTTGTTTCCAGTGATCATCCTTCATATGTTTCTAGAACTTGATTGGAGTCCACCTGTGGTAAATTCAATTGATTGGACATGATTTGGAAAGGCACACACCTGTCTATTTAAGGTCCCACAGTTGACAGTACAAAAAGCAGCCATGAGGTCAAAGGAATTGTCCGTAGAGCTCCGAGACAGGATTGTGTTGAGACACAGGAAGATCTGGGGAAGGGTACCAAAAAATGTCTGTAGCTTTGATGGTCCCAAATAACACTGTGGTCTCCATCAATCTTAAATGGAAGATGTTTGGAACCACCAAGATTCTTCCTAGAGCTGGCAGTAAGGCCCAACTGAGCAATCGTGGCAGAAGGGTTTGGTTAGGGTGGTGAACAATAACCCGATTATCACTCTGACAGAGCTCCAGAGTTCCTCTGTGAAGATGGGAGAACCTTCTAGAAGGACAACCATCTCTGCAGCACTCCATCAATCAGGCCTTTATGGTAGAGTGGCCAGATGAAAGCCACTCCTCAGTAAAAGGCTAATTCCAGCCTGCTTGGAATTTGCCAAAAGGCACCTAAAGGACTCCCAGACCATTAGAAACAAGATTCTTTGGTCTAATGAAACCAAGACTCTTTGGCCTGAATGCCAAGCGTCACGTCTGGAGGAAACCTGACAACATACATCCCATGCTGTGGGGATGTTTTTCAGAGGCAGGGACTGGGAGACTAGTCAGGATCAAGGGAAAGACGAACGGAGCAAAGTACAGAGAGACCCTTGATGAAATCCTGCTCCAGAGCGCCCCGGACCTCAGACTAGGGGCAAAGGTTCACCTTCCAACAGGACAACGATGCTAAGCACACAACCAAGACAACGTAAGAGTGGCTTCTTGAAAAGTCTCTGAATGTCCTTGAGTGGCCCAGCCAGAGACTGGACTTGAACCTGATCGAATATCTCTGGAGAGACCTGCCAAAGGTGCTTCAACAAAGTACTTAGTAAAGGGTCTGAATACTTTAAGAAATATGATATTTATTTTTATTATACATTTGCAAAAAAAAAATGTATCCTGTTTTTGCTTTTGTCATTATTGGGTTTTGTGTGTATATTGATGAGGATTTTTGTTTTTCTTAAATACATTTTAGAATAACGCTGTAATATGAGAAAATGTGGGAAAAGTCAGGGGTCTGAATACTTTCTGAATGACCTGTACATCTCCACTCCACATTTAATTGAAATGCCTACTGCTTTCAACTTTAAATATAACGTTTCTTCACATGGCAAAAGGATTCGCATTCTTTTCTGGTCGGCTGGATGCAAGTTTCACCATCCAATTATTTCAGATCTACAGGATGCAAGTTTCCCCATGACACGGACCGTGGCGATACCTTGGCACGGAAGAATTATTAGAATATGGCAAATATCGATTTTTGAAGTAGCATTTCATCCATGCTGGCTTTTGTCGGCTACCTGAGACATGACCCAAATGAAAAGATATAAAATAAAATACCAAGATTCTTATATGTTTTTATAAGTAATAAATATGGCAGCAAAAACACTTACAAGATTCATAGAAGATTATTTTAATATCTGACTTATATGGGTGGTTAACATTTAGTCAACAGAAATGTTGCAAGTATTATATGTAAAACATACAAGAGTCATGTAAGTTAAGGCTTCTAAGGTCTCACATACATGGGACATGCGAATATCAAAGCACTTGGATCATTATCATAGCAATCTATTTTACACACATACAAAATACAGGTAAGCTAAGCCTTCTAAGGTCTTGCATACACTGAGTGTACAAAACATTAGGAACGCCTTCTTACTGTTGAGTTGCACCCCCTTTTGCCCTCAGAACAGCCTCAATTTGTCGGGCCATGGACATTACAAAGTGTTGAAAGCATTCCACAGGGATGACTCCAATACTTCCCACAGTTGTGTCAAGTTGGCTGGATGCCCATTGGGTGGTGGGCCATTATTGATACTCAATGGTAACTGTTGAGCGTGAAAAGCACAGCAGCGTTGCAGTTATTGATATACTCAAACCAATAAGGGATCATAGCTTCACTTGGATTCATCAGGTCAGTCTATGTCATAGAAAGAACAGGTGTTCCTCATGTTTGTCCACACATTTCAAAACACTTGCATACCAGTGTCTGACGTCATTGACGCATGCAATGTGACACTTATTGACAAAATAAGCAAGGAGGAGGAGCAGGATGAAAGGAGGAGGAGAAGGGGGAAAAAGGAGGAAAGTAAGAGGTGGAGAGTAGGAGGAGGAGGGGAGAAGAGGATGAGAGGAGAGAAGAGGAGGAAGAGGAGAGGTGGAGGACAGGAAGATGAAGAGGAGGACAGGAGAAGGAGTAGGAGGAGAGAGAAGGACAGGAGGAGAAGAGGAGCAGGGGGAGGAAAGGAGAGAATAGAAGGAGGACAGGAGGAGGAGAAGGAGGTGGAGAGGAGGAGGAGGAATGACTTTGATAGCAGTGGTGAAACTATTTAGCTAGTAAGAGGGGATCTCTCAACAATCACTCTCATGATAGCACATTGGTACTAGTCTGGGCTTGGTTAGATAAATAGCAAAGGGCTAAGTACTCTTGACAAATGAAGGTGATACCATACGGTTTCTGGCATTGTCTCAAAAGTCATAAAGTCTCTGAAATGTATTCTTTATTGTTTCCATAATGAAAGGTAGCAATGTTGTCTCCCCTGTTCTCACTGATCCTGCCAAATGACTCTGTATCACAATAGCCTTTGGATGCACACGTGCAAGCCTCCTCCATCCCTCCATCCTGGATTCATATCCTCCTCCTCCCTCCCTCTCTTTGTAATCTCTTGTATTTTGGCCTGGCACGTGCCACTCTTACTTTTCCTCAAGCATTTCCTAAATGTTCCTCTCCTCTGATCCTTCCACGTCTCATCTATTAAACTCCCTATTGTAGAAGATCATGTCTAGGTGGTGGGTATGTGAGATGATGTCTGTATGTGATATAATTTGAGGGTATGTAATTGCCCTCGAGGGACAAAGAGAGAGAAAGATCAAAAATAATCTGTATATCTGTTCATGTGATCGTATTAGTCTGAGTTGGTAGATGATGGTGTGTGTCATTGTGTGTGTGTGTGTGTGTGTGTGTGTGTGTGTGTGTGTGTGTGTGTGTGTGTGTGTGTGTGTGTGTGTGTGTGTGTGTGTGTGTGTGTGTGTGTGTGTGTGTGTGTGTGTGTGTGTGTGTGTGTGCACGTGTGTCTGAGTATATGTTTTATGTCAGTATGTGTGTATAAATCTGAGTATTAAGTGTGTGTGTATGAAACAATTGGTGTCTTCTCTCAAGGCGTGCCTCACTGAGCATAGTTGTAGATAAATCAACTGTCCAGTAGGAGGTGCTTCCCAACATTAATCATGGAAACTCATACATGGAAATTTATATTCAAATATTGTATTTTTCTTATAGTAATTGTCATGATTTTTTAAATATCTTGACTTGTAAAACACAATGAGAAACCTTTAAGGAAAGCATTCCCAAAACACACACTTTTCTTATAAAATTCCCAGATGACTCATATAATTCATATAATTTGTGTTTTGTGTGTCATACCACGTCTATGTAGGAAATTCACCAAATTCATGTATTCAATTGTGCATGTAATCACCCTTTTCCATATGGGGAAACAGATTGGTGGACGTCCATACAGGCTGTCAGGGCATACATATACACATATATATATATATATATATATATATATATATATATATATATATATATGCTATATATATATATATGTGTATATATATATATATATGGGTATATATATATATATATGTGTATATATATATATGTGTATATATATATATATATGTGTATATATATATATATATATGTATATATATATATATATATATATATATATATATATATATATATGTGTATATATATATATATATGTATATATATATATATGTGTATATATATATATGTGTATATATATATATATATATGTATATATATATATATATATATATATATATATATATATATATATATATATATATGTGTATATATATTTAGGTGTGAAGTCATTACGTCCAGCTATTTTTATCGACGCGACAGTTCAATGGAAATGCACCCTTGCAGCAAATTGTCACATCTATTATCTCTGCAAACTTTCTAAATGCCGACAAACAAATGACAGGAGAAGATAATGGAAACATAGCTACAGTGCTAAATATATAACTTTCTCTCTGCCAGCGGTTTAGAGAACGACAACTGAAGAAGGAGATGTAGACAAAGAGTTGTGAGGGGTGCCTCGAGTAGTGTTGTGGTCGTAAAAGATCAAGGCTGAAGCAGAACGACAGTGACATTGACATTGTCCCGCTCTGTTATCTTAGCTAGCTCCTAAACATATGTAAAGATGCTACGTGGTCGACAGTATCAGTGTTTCTCTTTGTTTCAGAGAACACAGCTGCGGTTACAGAAGTATCTAGCACAGGACACAACTGAGTGTACCACTCCAAACCACTGGCCAAACGGGTGGCTGTATTCTGGTTGTCTGGGACAATCTGAGGGGACAAAGGGTCATCGGGGGTCAGTCTCATGTGGAACATTGGAGCTGGATGCGTCCAGTGGAACACTGAATGGGTAACATGTAAATATTTGCAGAGTGGATTAAACGGTTTGAGTGTACAGGACATTCAACCCACGCCAAGGCCCCTCTCGTCTCCATTCAAAAATACCTGACTGGAGCACATGTGGGTTTTTAAAATGTATCGTATTTTACATTTACATTTACATTTACATTTAAGTCATTTAGCAGACGCTCTTATCCAGAGCGACTTACAAATTGGTGCATTCACCTTATGACATCCAGTGGGACAGTCACTTAACAATAGTGCATCTAAAACTTAGGGGGGGGGTGGGGTGAGAGGGATTACTTATCCTATCCTAGGTATTCCTTAAAGAGGTGGGGTTTCAGGTGTCTCCGGAAGGTGGTGATTGACTCCGCTGTCCTGGCGTCGTGAGGGAGTTTGTTCCACCATTGGGGGGGCCAGGGCAGCGAACAGTTTTGACTGGGCTGAGCGGGAGCTGTACTTCCTCAGTGGTAGGGAGGCGAGCAGGCCAGAGGTGGATGAACGCAGTGCCCTTGTTTGGGTGTAGGGCCTGATCAGAGCCTGGAGGTACTGAGGTGCCGTTCCCCTCACAGCTCCGTAGGCAAGCACCATGGTCTTGTAGCGGATGCGAGCTTCAACTGGAAGCCAGTGGAGAGAACGGAGGAGCGGGGTGACGTGAGAGAACTTGGGAAGGTTGAACACCAGACGGGCTGCGGCGTTCTGGATGAGTTGAAGGGGTTTAATGGCACAGGCAGGGAGCCCAGCCAACAGCGAGTTGCAGTAATCCAGACGGGAGATGACAAGTGCCTGGATTAGGACCTGCGCCGCTTCCTGTGTGAGGCAGGGTCGTACTCTGCGGATGTTGTAGAGCATGAACCTACAGGAACGGGCCACCGCCTTGATGTTGGTTGAGAACGACAGGGTGTTGTCCAGGATCACGCCAAGGTTCTTGGCGCTCTGGGAGGAGGACACAATGGAGTTGTCAACCGTGATGGCGAGATCATGGAACGGGCAGTCCTTCCCGGGAGGAAGAGCAGCTCCGTCTTGCCGAGGTTCAGCTTGAGGTGGTGATCCGTCATCCACACTGATATGTCTGCCAGACATGCAGAGATGCGATTCGCCACCTGGTCATCAGAAGGGGGAAAGGAGAAGATTAATTGTGTGTCGTCTGCATAGCAATGATAAGAGAGACCATGTGAGGTTATGACAGAGCCAAGTGACTTGGTGTATAGCGAGAATAGGAGAGGGCCAAGAACAGAGCCCTGGGGGACACCAGTGGTGAGAGCGCGTGGTGAGGAGACAGATTCTCGCCACACCACCTGGTAGGAGCGACCTGTCAGGTAGGACGCAATCCAAGCGTGGGCCGCGCCGGAGATGCCCAACTCGGAGAGGGTGGAGAGGAGGATCTGATGGTTCACAGTATCGAAGGCAGCCGATAGATCTAGAAGGATGAGAGCAGAGGAGAGAGAGTTAGCTTTAGCAGTGCGGAGCGCCTCCGTGATACAGAGGAGAGCAGTCTCAGTTGAATGACTAGTCTTGAAACCTGACTGACTAGTCTTGAAACCTTTACAGTTCATCTTGTCTTGGCTGGCATTTATATAGTAATTGAATCACATGTTTTATTGACATTACATGTACAATACATGAGGTAGACCTATAGCAGTAGACTTCCTCAGTGGGTTTTGGGAGGTTTGTACCCAATCATCCCGAGTAAGGTTTCCACCGCTTCTTCCCCGTGACCATTACTAATGGCTTTAGAACAGTATATATGAACGCACCGTCTTTTCATCCAAACGTGATGCTCATGATACATGTGCCATTGTCTGTCCAGCTCCAACATCATCATCAGGGAGGTTTTGGGAAGAAGACGAAAGGGGAGGATATGATTGTGTGTGTGTGTGTGTGTGTGTGTGTGTGTGTGTGTGTGTGTGTGTGTGTGTGTGTGTGTGTGTGTGTGTGTGTGTGTGTGTGTGTGTGTGTGTGTGTGTGTGTGTGTGTGTGTGTGTGTGTGTGTGTGTGTGTGTGTGTGTGTGTGTGTGTGTGTGTGTGTGTGTGTGTGTGTGTGTGTGCATCTGTAAAGAGGCATTAAGGTGGAAAGGATAAGTCTTTATTGTCCATATCCTGTATCACTGTGTCATAGAGTAAACTAAGGCACTGGCATAGCGTACATAACCCTGGGTAGCCACCCTTTCTTAGGGGAAGAAACCCTCGTCGGTTGTTGGAAAAATTAAGGGTCAGGGGTCTTTTTGTTGTCTGGGTCTTGAGTGTTAATGTCCCGTTTTAGCTTCTCTCTCTAACTCTCTCCGTTTTGATGACCAGTTGGCAAGTCCTGCTAGGATTAGAGCTGATGGATGTGAAGAAGGGGGTTGTGAAGGAATTTAGCTTTCGGGGAGAGAGGCAGGTGTACTGTTGAGAATGGAGCATAAGTCAAGGTAGAAGACACATTCATGATGAAGTAGGCCTTGTGTTTTGATGGCTATTGCCGTGGTTACACCTCTGAGACAAATGTTCCAAAAGTCCAACGCAGTGCAATGTTGTTCAAAAACAATGGTTTGAATTCCATCCTATGAAGCTTTGGCCGAAAGTAGTGCACAACGTGGCGAATAGGGAGCCATTTTGTACTCGGCCACAGTCACAATGGCCACCTCTCTGTATTTATACCCATTCCTGAGTGGTCTAGAAACCTAATTCCAAGAGTTATGTGGCCTGATAACACAGTTCCGTGTTCCCCACCTCACCCTGTTCGGCTGAGTGTTAGATAAAGCTAATGCAGGACAAATGTACTAAGTGGATTTGGTAGGGATGAGTAGTGGCCTGTGACATATTTACTCTCCAAACCTGCTGCATTATTCTGCAAGGTTAGCGCATGATGCTAGGTTATAAAGACAACAATGGATCCTTGTGTGGTGCTCCACATTGCGTGAATGCCAACCCAGATAGAGATAGATGTAATGGATAACACATGGTCCAAATGCACTTCAGTGTGCTGGGGTAAATATACTGTGAGACTTGAGGATGGACACATTTAGATCTGGGAGAATGCTAGCTACATGTATGCATTCACCAAGGGGATGCCGCTTGACTGGCAGGAAGAGTGGAAGATATTTTGGCTCTGACATGAGAGGGGAAAAGCAGGCTCGCAGGGCGACTACAATAGCGGGTCTTCTTTGAAGAGCGATCAAAATTAGGTTGTCACGGGCTTATGAAGGAGTGTCAGAATGTTCTGATGTGGAGGCCTTTCTCTGTAACGTTGGCTGTCTGTCAAAACCTCCCTGCTTTATTGATTTACTGCTCGAATTTCCTAGAGATAATACAGGCCAGAGTTAAACTGGAGGACTCTGTGTGCTTTTGTTTAACCTTTTATATGCCGTTTCATTTGGAAATGGTAGACATTGGCCCTGCGCACTGACAAAGTGTTTTCATTATTTACTGTTCTTCACGACTGCGAAGGTGCCAAATATTATAGCTCTGTAATGCAATAATGCATTTGGCCAGCACTTGCAGAAAATGTTTGTGTGTGTTTGTAACCAAGTGGAAACAACAGAGAGAAAGAGGGTGAGAGAACCAAGTGGAAAGGAGAGAGTGAGTGAGGGTGTAGAGAGAGCGAGAGAGGGAGAATCAAGTGGAGAGAGAGAGAGATCAAGTGGAGAGAGGGAGAGAATCAAGTGGAGAGAGGGAGAATCAAGTGGAGAGGAGAGAGGGAGAATCAAGTGGAGAGAGGGTGAATCAAGTGGAGAGAGGGTGAATCAAGTGGAGAGAGGGAGAGAATCAAGTGGAGAGAGGGAGAGAATCAAGTGGAGAGAGGGAGAGAATCAATTGGAGAGAGGGAGAGAATCAAGTGGAGAGAGGGAGAGAATCAAGTGGAGAGAGGGAGAGAATCAAGTGGAGAGAGGGAGAGAATCAAGTGGAGAGAGGGAGAGAATCAAGTGGAGAGGAGAGAGGGTGAATCAAGTGGAGAGAGAGAGAGAATCAAGTGGAGAGAGGGAGAGAATCAAGTGGAGAGAGGGAGAGAATCAAGTGGAGAGAGGGAGAGAATCAAGTGGAGAGGAGAGAGGGTGAATCAAGTGGAGAGGAGAGAGGGAGAGAGGGAGAATCAAGTGGAGAGGAGAGAGGGAGAGAATCAAATGGAGAGGAGAGAGGGAGGGATATGTGAGGAATGACAGCTAAAGCCAGTACAGTGTTGGCCTCCACCCAGCCAGCTATATGTTCTCTAATCTAATCGGAGACTCCCTTTGTTGAACAGCTCAATGTCAAATAAACTATTCAAACTCTTAAGGAGACATTTATTACCATTATATGAATTACTATTCTGAATGCTTAGATTTACATGAGCAATTTAGATACATTCTGTAGGCACTACATACAGTGCATCTGGAAAGTATTCAGACCCCTTGACTTTTCCCACATTTTGTTACATTACAGCCTTATTCTAAAATTAATTAAATCGTCCCCCTCATCAATCTACGCACAATACCCCATAATGACAAAGCAAAAACAGGTTTTTAGACGTTTTTGCTAATTTATTCTAAGTGTTAAATGAAAATGTCACACTTACGTACATACGTTTTCAGATCCTTTAGTCAGTACTTTGTTGAAGCACTTTTGGCAGCGATTACTGCCTCAAGTCTTCTTGGGTATGACACTACAAGCTTGGCACACCTGTATTTGAGGTTCTCCCATCTCCACAGAGGAACTCTGGAGCTCTGTCAGAGTGACCATCGGGTTCTTCGTCACCTCCCTGACCAAGGCCCTTCTCCCCCGATTACTCAGTTTGGCCAGGCGACCAGCTCTAGGAAGAGTGTTGGTGGTTCCAAACTTCTTCCATTTAAGAAGGATGGAGGCCACTGTGTTCTTGAGGACCTTCAACGCTGCAGAACTGTTTTGGTACCCTTCCCTAGATCTGTGCCTTGACCAAATCCTGTCTCGGAGCTCTACAGACAATTCTTGGTTTTTGCTCTGACGTGCACTGTCAACTGTTGGTTCTCATGTCGACAGGTGTGTGTCTTTTCAAATCATGTCCAATCAATTGAATTTACCACAGGTGGATTCTAATCAAGTTGTAAAAATATCTCAAGGATGATCAATGGAAACAGGATGCACCTGAGTTAAATTTTGAGTCTCATAGCTAAGGGTCTGAATACTTATGTAAATCTTTTTTTCTTTTCTTTTTTTAAATAAATGTGAAAACATTTCTAAAAACCTGTTTTCTCTCTGTCTTTGTGGAGTATTGTGTGTAGATTGATTTATTTGTATTATTTGTATTTAAAATTTTAGAAATAAGGCTGTAACGTTACAAAATGTGGATAAAGTCAAGGGGTCTGAATACTTTCCGAATGCACTGTATTTAGAAATGTGATCCAAGATCTTCCAGTGGCAAGTACTGTACACGTGTACACTAGACTTTATCATTACTTTGATTACCCCCCCCCTAAACCCCAAAAGAGCAAAAAGTAACATAGTTGCAAGGTAATTACTCCCTGGAAGGAAGAAACCTTGAGAGGAACCACTCAGGAGGGGATATACATTTACATACACCTTAGCCAAATACATTTAAACTCAGTTTTTCACAATTCCTGACATTTAATCCTAATTAAAATTCCCTGTCTTATGTCCGTTAGGATCACCGCTTTCGATTAAGAATGTGAAATGTCAGAATAATAGTAGAGAGAATAAATGTAGTTGTAGAGAGAATGATTTATTTCAGCTTTTATTTCTTTCATCACATTCCCAGTGGGTCAGAAGTTTACATACTCAATTAGCATTTGGTAGCATTGCTTTTAAATTGTTTAACTTGGGTCAAACGTTTTGGGTAGACTTCCACAAGCTTCCCACAATAAATTGGGTGAATTTTGGCCCATTCCTCCTGACAGAGCTGGTGTGTAGGCCTCCTTGCTCGCACACACTTTTTCATTTTTATGCCCACAACATTTCTATGGGATTGAGGTCAGGGCTTGTGATGGCCACTCCAATACCTTGACTTTATTGCCCATAATTAAGTCATTTTACCACAACTTTGGAAGTATCCTTGGGGTCATTGTCCATTTGGAAGACCCATGCAACAAAGCTTTAACTTCCTGACTGATGTCTTGAGATATGGCTTCAATATATCCACATAATTATCCTCACTCATAATGCCATCTATTTTGTGAAGTGCAGCAGTCCCTCCTGCAGCAAAGCACCCCCACAACATAATGTTGCCATCCCCTTGCTTCCTGGTTGGGATGGTGTTCTTTGGCTTGCAAGCCAAACAGTTCTATTTTTATTTCATCAGACCAGAGAACATTTCTCCAAATAGTATGATCTTTGTCCCCATGTGCAGTTGCTACCCATAGTCTGGCTTTTTTATGGCGGTTTTGGAGCAGTTCCTTGCTGAGCTGCCTTTCAGGTGGTGTCGATATAGGACTCGATATAGGACTCGACCACGGCTGTGTGGTCCCATGGTGTTTATACTTGCGTACTATTGTTTGTACAGATGAATGTGGTACCTACAGGATGAACCAAATTTGTGGAGGTCTACAATTTTTTTTCCTGAGGTCTTGGCTGATTTCTTTTGATTTTCCCATGATGTCAAGCAAAAAGGCACTGAGTTTGAAGGTAGGCCTTGAAATACATCCACAGGTACACCTGAAATTGACTCAAATGATGTCAATCAGAAGCTTCTAATGCCATTACATAATTTTCTGGAATTTTCCAAGCTGGTCAATTTAGTGTATGTAAACTTCTGACCCACTGGAATTGTGATACAGTGAATGATACGTGAAATAATCTGTCTGTAAACAATTGTTGGAAAAATTACTTGTGTCATGCACTAAGTAGACATTTGTGGAGTGGTTGAACAACTAGTTTTAATGGCTCCAACCTAAATGTATGTAAACTTCCGACTTCAACTGTGCCTGTCCTATAATATAATCCTTTAAGATCTAGTACCTTGGAGCTGAAGGACAACTTGGGAATCAGTATTAGGCTACCAGGTTATGGATTTCGTCCCAAATGGCACACTATTACCTTGGGAAGTAGCCATTGTAAACCGCCATTCTGAATGCCTATGCCCATTAGTCTGCAGAATGAAGCCAGGTGGTCTGTCCAAAGGTTCCCAACTCCAACCCTCACCAGGTGGCGGTTCTACCGTGTGGACCAGTACACATCCCACTAACCAACCCTCTAGACCTCAACATCAAAGTCACCCCTGCATTAGCGCCCTCTCTCTCTCTATAGGCCTCTACAGGATCTCAGTCCTTCAGCCCCTCGGGTCCTACAGACCTATACAGGGGACTTGTATTCTGACATGTATTCTTAAATCCTTGCCATCCTTGGTTATGGCCAGCTAATGAAGAGAATCCTATTGTTTGATTTTTTGGCACTGATTATGTGACTGATTCCTCCAACAAGCTCTCACAGTCTCACGAACAGAATTAGACATGCGTGTTTCTCAAATTTCAAATTCAAAGTTGTTCCAAACGTCAAATTTAGAAAGTGTTCAAGGTTAAGTTTAGGCATTGACTCAGAATTGTTATGGTTAGGGTTAAGTTTAGGCATTGACTTAGAATTGTTATGGTTAGGGTTAAGTTGAGGCATTAACTCTTAAAGGTTAAGGTTAAGTTTAGGCATTAACTCCTAATGGTTAAGGTTAGGTTTAAGTTGAGGCATTAACTCCTAATGGTTAAGGTTAGGGTTAAGTTGAGGCATTAACTCCTAATGGTTAAGGTTAGGATTAAATTGACAAACATTAACTCCCCCCACTAATGGATAAGGTTAGGGTTAAGTTGAGGCATTAACTCTTAATGGTTAAGGTTAGGGTTAAGTTGAGGCATTAACTCCTAATGGATAAGGTTAGGGTTAAGTTGAGGCATTAACTCTTAATGGTTAAGGTTAGGGTTAAGTTGAGGCATTAACTCTTAATGGTTAAGGTTAGGGTTAAGTTGAGGCATTAACTCCTAATGGTTAAGGTTTGGGTTAAGTTGAGACATTAACTCCTAATGGTTAAGGTTAGGGTTGAGGCATTAACTCCTAATGGTTATGGTTAAGTTGAGGCATTAACTCCTAATGGTTAAGGTTAGGGTTAAGTTCAGGCATTAACTCCTAATGGTTAAGGTTTGGGTTAAGTTGAGGCATTAACTCCTAATGGTTAAGGTTAGGGTTAAGTTGAGGCATTAACTCCTAATGGTTAAGGTTAGGGTTAAGTTGAGGCATTAACTCCTAATGGTTAAGGTTTGGGATAAGTTGAGGCATTAACTCCTAATGGTTAAGGTTATGGTTAAGTTGAGGCATTAACTCCTAATGGTTAAGGTAGGGTTAAGTTGAGGCATTAACTCCTAATGGTTAAGGTTAGGGTTAAGTTGACGCATTAACTCTTAATGGTTAAGGTTAGGGTTAAGTTGAGGCATTAACTCCTAATGGTTAAGGTTAGGGCTAAGTTGAGGCATTAACTCCTAATGGTTAAGAGGGTTAGACTGAGGCATTAACTCAAAATGGTTAAGGTTAGGAACTTCCAAAACTGTGACGTGAATTGCGGGCTCTGTAATGGTTAAGGTTAGGGGCCATGAATTCTGAATACATTCTCAATGAGGCATTAACTCCTAATGGTTAAGTTTAGGGGGAATGTTGAGGCATTAACTCCTAATGGTTAAGGTTAGGGTTAAGGCAGAGGTCTAAGGCATTAACTCAATGGTTAAGGTTAGGGTTAAGTTGAGGCATTAACTCTTAATGGTTAAGGTTAGGGTTAAGTTGAGGCATTAACTCCTAATGGTTAAGGTTAGGGCTAAGTTGAGGCATTAACTCCTAATGGTTAAGGTTAGGGTTAAGTTGAGGCATTAACTCAGCTAATGGTTAGGTTAGGGTTAAGTTGAGGCATTAACTCCAGAATGGTTAAGGTTAGGGTTAAGTTGAGGCATTAACTCCTAATGGTTAAGGTTAGGGTTAAGTTGAGGCATTAACTCCTAATGGAAACAGGGACGAAAAGGAGTTACAGTTGCTTGCTTGCTTAACCTGTCTTTCAAGGTTAGGTTAAGTTGAGGCATTAACTCCTAATGGTTAAGGTTAGGGATTAGAAGTTGAGGCATTAACTAAACAATGGTTAAGGTTAGGCTTAAGTTGAGGCATTAACTCCTAATGGTTAAGGTTAGGGTTAAGTTCAGGCATTAACTCCTAATGGTTAAAAACAGGGTTAAGTTGGGCATTAACTCTTAATGGTTAAGGATGTACTCAAGGTTAAGTTGAGGCATTAACTCCTAATGGTTAAGGTTAGGGTTAAGTTCAGGCATTAACTCCTAATGGTTAAGGTTAGGGTTAGTTCAGGCATTAACTCCAATGGTTAAGGTTAGGGCTAAGATGAGGCATTAACTCCTAATGGTTAAGGTTAGGGCAAGTTGAGGCATTAACTCCTAATGGTTAAGGTTAGGGATAGAATGTTGAGGCATTAACTCAACCTAATGGTTAAGGTTAGGGTTAAGTTGAGGCATTAACTCCTAATGGTTAAGGTTAGGGTTAAGTTGAGGCATTAACTCCTAATGGTTAAGGTTAGGGTTAAGTTGAGGCATTAACTCCTAATGGTTAAGGTTAGGGTTAAGTTGAGGCATTAACTCCTAATGGTTAAGGTTGAGGCATTAACTCCTAATGGTTAAGGGTTGAGGCATTAACTCCTAATGGTTAAGGTTAGGGTTAAGTTGAGGCATTAACTCCTAATGGTTAAGGTTAGGGTTAAGTTGAGGCATTAACTCCTAATGGTTAAGGTTAGGGTTAAGTTGAGGCATTAACTCTTAATGGTTAAGGTTAGGGTTAAGTTGAGGCATTAACTCTAATGGTTAAGGTTAGGGTTAAGTTGAGGCATTAACTCCTAATGGTTAAGGTTAGGGTTAAGTTGAGGCATTAACTCCTAATGGTTAAGGTTAGGGTTAAGTTGAGGCATTAACTCCTAATGGTTAAGGTTAGGGTTAAGTTGAGGCATTAACTCCTAATGGTTAAGGTTAGGGTTAAGTTGAGGCATTAACTCCTAATGGTTAAGGTTAGGGTTAAGTTGAGGCATTAACTCCTAATGGTTAAGGTTAGGGTTAAGTTGAGGCATTAACTCCTAATGGTTAAGGTTAGGGTTAAGTTGAGGCATTAACTCCTAATGGTTAAGGTTAGGGTTAAGTTGAGGCATTAACTCCTAATGGTTAAGGTTTAGTTGAGGCATTAACTCTTAATGGTTAAGGTTAGGCATTAACTCCTAATGGTTAAGGTTAGGGTTAAGTTGAGGCATTAACTCCTAATGGTTAAGGTTAGGGTTAAGTTGAGGCATTAACTCCTAATGGTTAAGGTTAGGTTAAGTTGAGGCATTAACTCCTAATGGTTAAGGTTAGGGTTAAGTTGAGGCATTAACTCCTAATGGTTAAGGGTTAAGTTGAGGCATTAACTCCTAATGGTTAAGGTTAGGGCTAAGTTGAGGCATTAACTCCTAATGGTTAAGGTTAGGGTTAAGTTCAGGCATTAACTCCTAATGGTTAAGGTTAGGGTTAAGTTGAGGCATTAACTCTTAATGGTTAAGGTTAGGGTTAAGTTGAGGCATTAACTCCTAATGGTTAAGGTTAGGGCTAAGTTGAGGCATTAACTCCTAATGGTTAAGGTTAGGGTTAAGTTGAGGCATTAACTCCTAATGGTTAAGGTTAGGGTTAAGTTGAGGCATTAACTCTTAATGGTTAAGGTTAGGGTTAAGTTGAGGCATTAACTCCTAATGGTTAAGGTTAGGGTTAAGTTGAGGCATTAACTCCTAATGGTTAAGGTTAGGGTTAAGTTGAGGCATTAACTCCTAATGGTTAAGGTTAGGGTTAAGTTGAGGCATTAACTCCTAATGGTTAAGGTTAGGGTTAAGTTGAGGCATTAACTCCTAATGGTTAAGGTTAGGGTTAAGTTCAGGCATTAACTCCTAATGGTTAAGGTTTGGGATACACTCATCACATATGTTTGTTATTTTTATTGCTTGATTCAAACATGCAATGTTTTGCACCAGAGGCAGATGCTTACGCCTATCCGCCATCCCCGTCCACAACAAGCCAGCAAAACTGAAACCAACTTGAAGGTAACAGCGATTGTTATTTTCCCTTAGTTTCCACGTCATCTCCCGACGTCCCCAGACATGGTTGGCCGTGTTACTAACTTGTTTCACGGGTGACCTGCCTGGATTTCTCCACTGCTTTGGCATGCTGTGCTCTTAGCAGCTGCATTGTGAGACAGTGGGAATGGGCTGTGAGAACAGTGTATCTTCACCAATTTAGAGCAAAATGACGCTTGGCACTGATTCAGGAACAGTGTACAGGAACATTGGTGTGTGGGGATTTGCTTCTAAGGCCTTGTAAAGGGCTTGAGAGCAGAGAGACTGGCAGGGAGAGATGGGCAGTGCACTCAGACATCATCCCAATCATGTTTTATGTGCATAGAGCTTTTTGAAAGCTCTAATGTACTCAACTTAACAATAATGTACTCAACTTAACAGTAACCCAGGCCCAAAGTTCAGATAAGAATTGAAATGTTGACAGGACTGCCATTGCCAAGTGCGGGAGGGATGTTGCTTCTCTGTCCAGCTCCTCTCTTCCCGACAAACCTCTTGTCACTATTTACCTCACTTCCCTCAAAGTGTGTAGTACACTGGCGTAGGTTGGCATACGAGTGTGTGTGGTGACCACAACAAAATGTCCACAACACAGTATCCCTTGACGTCTGGCTGCTGTGAGGAGAAAATCCAGCAGGCCCCTTTCTTCACTCTTCATGCAGTGTGATTGTGTGTGTGTAGGTTCATACTGCCTTTTGGGTGCATTAATGGCACCGGTTGCCATAGCAGTGCTTTGGCAAGTATTGTGAAGAGGGGGATGGGACACACTCACTGTGTCAGTGAACAAGCTGTTCACTTGTTGATAAACACACACTAACTCGACACACTTCCATGCAGTCTAGTTCCAAGTTTCAAGTTTTACCCAAAGTTGTACGGTTAGTTGGGGCTGAGGTGAAAGGTGATAATGGTTCATTGCTCCATCCCTTATTTTCTCAAACGGTCATCGCTCTCTCTCCCTTCCTCTTTTTCTCACTCTCTCTGTCATTGTCAATCTCTCTCTCTCTCTCTCTCTCTCTCTCTCTCTCTCTCTCTCTCTCTCTCTCTCTCTCTCTCTCTCTCTCTCTCTCTCTCTCTCTCTCTCTCTCTCTCTCTCTCTCTCATACCTCTGTCTCATACCTCTGTCCCCACCTCCACTGCCCACAGTGTCGCTCGTTCTCTCTCTCCCTTCATTAGTGCCTGTTCTGTAACCCTTGTCCCTTCCTGAGGGGATGTCAGCTAATTCCATCCCTATGTCACCCTGACTCCTGGTTTGGGGTGTGTTAGACAGCCGGTTGAGGGGTCTTCATCCCCCTCTGTGTATAGCACACTGATCCCACAGAGAGAACACAGCTACGTCCCAAATACTGTAGCACCCTATTCCCTATTTGGTGCACTACTTTTGACCAGAACCCATATGGCTCTATAGGACTATATATGGAATAGAGTGCCATTTGGAGCATGTCCTACAGCACCTTGAATAACAACAGAAAGTGCAGTCATTACAGCCAATAGATTGCATGGTAGTAGTAGTAATCTGTATACTGCACAGTACAACATCCATGTCACATTTTGTCATCTCCTGTGATCCCTTCTCTATCCTTTTACCTCTTACCTGGCCTGTCCACGTTCATGACTCTAACTACCTCATGGAGTACATTACGTCGTCCCAGTTTCATAACTCATCGGAACATAATATGACCATAATTTACCCGCGTTCATGTCTCCATATTTAGCATGGAGGCCAATGGTGACAACACTGTCTGTTCTAGGGGAGGATAATGTTATGAAACGGTTCACTCACCGTATGCTACTGGTTCACATCAAGTCAAATACCCAGACCCAAAAATAAGCACATTATTCAGCCCTTATTTTATTTTAGAAATCTAATTTCAGGAATACCAATGTTTAAATAAGGATCATCTTAGGACAAGATTTTAGAAGGATTGGAGA
Source organism: Oncorhynchus gorbuscha (assembly GCF_021184085.1). Taxonomy (NCBI): domain Eukaryota; kingdom Metazoa; phylum Chordata; class Actinopteri; order Salmoniformes; family Salmonidae; genus Oncorhynchus; species Oncorhynchus gorbuscha. The sequence continues at coordinate 16,752,727 of NC_060192.1, forward strand.
AGCAACCAAACACTGAACACTGCAGTATGAGGACGGTTGTCACGGTTATATTTTACCAGCTTGGAGAAACATGACATTCTAAATACCGACATCGGGGATTTCTGGTTATCATCCAAATGCGTTTAGCTTCTCATGGCACTGTAGCGTCTGATGAGGTATTTTACACAGCAAGCCAGAACAAACTTTGAAACCAAATCGTTGCTGAAAATGATGTTTGTGTCTGCATTTTGTCTTGGATTGGTCTTCATTAAAGGTCACTTAAGCCGCAGCACTTTGATATAGTCATAAACAATATTTACAGAGTATTTGACTTCCAGCAGCTTGCATTTTTCACTTTGGTATCTGCACTTGCTTCACAGTACTCAATGAATATAGTAACAAACTAACTTTTGGTTGGAGTTGAGTTGAGGGCATGTTCTAGCCTGGGAATTTAGACTGTTCTGGCTATTCTCTGCCAGTCTGTCACGGATTCCGCTGGAACTTTAATTGCGCACACCTGGCCCCTATTCCCACTGATTGTATTTGTATATATGTTCCCTTTGTTCACCACGGTGCTGTTGATTATTATTACAATGTCTGTTGGTGCGTGGGAGTACCTGTGCTGTGTGTTTTGGGCCGTCGTGCCCTTGTGGATTGCGCAGATGATTACGGGTCTCGTCCCGTGTGATAATTATCGTGCGCTTGTGTTATTTATTCAATGTACTCCTCGCTCTTTTGTTTGGGTTTCAACCCTGTGTTTTTGTTTCGTGTTTGTTTGGTCTTCGTCCCTGTGCCTTTACACGGCACGTCGTAACCTGGGCTGAATAAAACCCCTATTACACATTCCTGTGCCTGTCTCCTGAATCTTTGTTAACCAACGTGACTATTCTTCTTTCCTGACATTTGAGTGATATCTTCTCTGGCTTTTAGACAGCAAAGTAGACAGAGTAACTACTGTGTGCTGATGATAACGACAGAGCAATTTACTGCTCAGATAAGATACCTTTCACTTGGGCTCAGTGCTACTCTGCTTAGTTTGTTTCTTCTATGAAGAGCAAGATAATGCTGTATTTGAAACATAAAAGCTTTGATATTATGTAAATGCAGAAATACTCTTATGATAAAAATACATTACTATTACATAATGTGTAGGAAATACAACTACAATACGTGGTTATAATATGTAACCTATAAGCCTGCTATAAAGCAATAGTGTTGTTGTGTGACGTGCTCGGTGGTATTCAGCTCATCTGTGATATATCATGTAGAATAGATAGAGTAAATCATGTGTACATGCACTTTGTTACCTTATGGGGAAACTCATTTCAAAATAGTCCCAGTGTTATCTCATGGAGAGCTAGGTGTTGTGATATGTTGGGTAGGGATCTAACTCGCACACAGCCTCCAGAGAACAGGATCTGGGTGTTGTTTACCTCTGCTGAGAGGTGGAGGATGACCCGCCGTGACCCAGGTATGGGCGCATGTCTGACCCGCATCATTCCCCAGCTGCTCTCTCTCTATATCTCCCTCCTCCCTCCCTCTAACGGAATGCTGTTAACACCACTCCCTCCCCTGCCCCCCTCTTCCCTATTTTCCTTGTACAGCTTTTCACAAACTGCCCTTTGTTTCACTGATAGCTGAACTTCACCTCTGAGATTCCCCTCAGGTTAACAGAGATTAGGTCTGCCCTTCCATCTCCCGTGTCTCCCCCTTCCCTCTCTTTTCCCTCTCACTTCACTGTCAAAGGCATTTCTCATCATAGCTGCACTGGCTGTCATGAAGGTCTCAATGCTACCTTTGACAGGGAGACTGGGAATGGAGAAGAATTCCTATAGCTGATAATAGTCAGATGGAAGCATCGCCATCAAAAATGTTTTTTCTTTAAGAATCCTTCAGGAATTTCATCCTTACGGAAAAGGGTGTGATGCAGCTAAGACTTGGGGACTGGAAGGCATAATATATGCCATTTAGCAGACGCTTTTATCCAAAGCGACTTACAGTCATGTGTGCATACATTCTACGCATGCCAAAGCTGTGGCTGAAAATACGTACCAAGGCTGATCAGTGGTTGGAAAAGCCATTTGGGAACGTCAATAATGTTGGGGCAGATGACTCGCGTGGCTTTTTGGAGTCTAAGGAAGCCTAGTTGGTCTATATGAAGTGAACCACATTGTTTCACAACATCCTATACACCACAGGAAGTTCTTACTCAAGACAGGAAGAAGCCATCTCCTGCATCCCACTCTTCAAAGTGGGAGACACTCTAGACCCAAGTTTTTACAGACCTATATCTATCCTACCTTGCATTTCTAAGGTCTTCGAAAGCCTAGATAACAAACAGATCACCGACCATTTCGAATCCCACCGTACCTTCTCCGCTATGCTATCTGGTTTCTGAGCTGGTCATGGGTGCACCTCATCCACACTTAAGGTCCTAAACGATATCATAACTGCCATCGATAAAAGACAATACTGTGCAGCTGTATTCATCGACCTGGCCAAGGCTTTCGCCTCTGTCAATCACCACATTCTTATCGACATACTCAACAGCCTTGGTTTCTCAAATGACTGCCTCGCCTGGTTCACCAACTACTCCTCAGACAGAGTTCAGTGTGTCAAATCAGAGGGCCTGTTGTCCGGCCCTCTGGCAGTCTTTATGGGGGTGACACAGGGTTCAATTCTCGGGCCGACTCTTTTCTCTGTATACATCAATGATGTCGCTCTTGCTGCTGGTGTTTCTCTGATCCACCTCTAAGCAGATGACACCATTCCCTATACTTCTGGCCCTTCTTTGGACACTAACCTCCAGTCGATCTTCAGTGCCATACAACTCTCCTTCCGTGGCCTCCAACTGCTCTTCACTCATGCTGTCAAACTTACTCTCGTAAAACTGACTATCCTACCGATCCTTGACTTTGGCAATATCATTTATAAAATAGCCTCCAACACTTTACTCAGCAAATTGGATGCAGTCTATCACAGTGCCATCCGTTTTGTCACCAAAGCCCCATATACTACCCACCACTGCGACCTGTATGCTCTCGTTGGCTGGCCCTCGCTTCATATTTGTCGCCAAACCCACTGGCTCCAGATCATCTACAAGTCTTTGCTAGGTAAAGCCCCGCCTTATCTCAGCTCACTGGTCACCATAGCAGCACTCACCCATAGCAAGTGCTCCAGCAGGTATATTTCACTGGTCACCCCCAAAGCCTATTCCTTCTTTGGCCGCCTTTCCTTCCAGTTCTCTGCTGCCAATGACTGGAGCGAATTGCAAAAATCCCTGAAGCTGGAGACTCATATCTCCCTCACTAACTTTAAGCATCAGCTGTCAGAGCAGCTCACAGATCACTGTACCTGTACATAGCCCATCTGTAAATATCCCATCCAACTACCTCATCCCCATATTGTTATTTATTTATTTATTGTCCTTTGCACCCCAGTATCTCTACTTGCACATTCATCTTCTGCACATCTATCACTCCAGTGTTTAATTGCTAGATTGTAATTACTTCACCACTATGGCCTATTTTTTTCGCTACCTCCCTAATCTTACCTCATTTGCACACAATGTATATAGATGTTTTCCTAATTTGCTATTGACTGTATGTTTGTTTATTCCATGTGTAACTCTGTGTTGTTGTTTGTGTCACACTGCTTTGCTTTATCTTGGCCAGGTCGCAGTTGTACATGAGAACTTGTTCTCAACTGGCCTACCTGGTTAAATAAAGGTTAAATAAATACAATTTAAATAACAGCAGGATGAGACTGAGGGGGGTCAGATGAAAAATAATACACGCACACACACAAGCAGGCACACACACACACACACACACACACACACACACACACACACACACACACACACACACACACACACACACACACACACACACACACACACACACACACACACACACACACACACACACACACACACAAGCAGGCATGCACACACACACACACACACAGACACACACAAACAGGCATACACACACACACACACACACACACACACACACACACACACACACACACACACACACACACACACACACACACACACACACACACACACACACACACACACACACACACACACACACACACACACACACACACACACACACACAAACACACACACACAAACAAAGGATATGGGGCTGTACTTATTGTGCATGATAGCATCCTATTGATTTTTTCTTCACTTAGAGTGAGGAGTGGCTTGTTGTGTTTCCTGTCGGTGGTGCATTGAGGTCATCATCAAAGACACACACTGGTTGATAGTGTGAGACGGTATTGGACTTTTCTGAATGTGTATGTGTGTGTGTGTGTTTGTGTATCAACGTGTGTGCGCGTGTGTGTTTGTATCAATTTGTGTGCCCGCAAGACACTGACAATATCTCCATCTTTCTTGCTCTTCTTCACCATTGGGTGTTGAGTGACATCTGAAGGGGCTTTCTGACTAACAATGGAATGTCTTAGGGGGAGAAAATCTACAGTTACACACGGAACACAATAGGAAACATTCACCCTGTAACAGTTACATACAGCTCTGTCTGAACCAAATCTGTTACAGAATGTTTTTCTAGGAAGCGGTGCCAGGCTCAAGGATAGAGCACTAACCCTGGACACTTAAACATTATGTCATTAACGATACTAAAGAAATTACAATTGAACAATGTACGCCAGGAATGTGCTATCAAGCCAGTGATGTCAAAGCACTCGCATTAAACGAAGGAACAAGTCCGAAAGTCGGCCATGTTGAAAGGAAAGTTGAAACTTGCCTTTATGTTGTAAACGAACTTACGCTTCAACTTTCTCCTGTCTTTACCTCATCCAACGATGGACTCAAACTTTGATATTGGGTTCCATTTGAGAATTTTCACACATCGAGGTCAGCTTTATGTTTAACCTCCGTCCCGGAAAACCTCTTATGTCCTCCATTAGGCCTGTTTTTCTTTTTTTCCCCACTTTTTTTGTCCATACTTCACCAAGACCCATTGTTGGTTCCATGCCCCCAGGAGAGAACACAGCCTTGTACTATGCTTTCTATCCTACCCTGTTCCCCCCCATTCTCCTCTCCTCCTCGGTCCCCCCCCTCTCCCCACCAGACTACACAACGTCAGGAAACGGGGTCTAAAGGGATCACACAGACCGGCTCTAATGGAACGAGGGAAAGAAAGAAAGCAGGCCTGAAGGAAAGAAGGAAAAGGCTGGACATTGTCCAAAGGTTAATAGTCAAGTTGATTTTTTTGGTGGAGGAGAGAGAGAGGATGCATGATTAAGGCCAGGGCAGCAGGAGTGAACTGCTGAACGGAGATTGTGTACACAAGGACTAACAGACTGGGGGCCAACCCTTGACCTTGAGAGCTTTACTCTAGGCTGTTTTTTGTTTGAATTGATTGCTGTGTTTTTAGCAGCAGTGGTTAGTGTATGTGTGAATTAAGTTGTTTTTTGGGGGTGGTTTTACAGAAAGTTTGAGTTTTTTTTTTGGTTTGTGTGCACTATACACTGAGAGTACAAAATATTAAGAACACCTTCCTAATATTGAGTTGCACAGCTTCAATTCACCGGGGCATGGAGTCTACAACGTGTCGAAAGCATTTCACAGAGAAGCTGGCCCACGTTGATTCCGATGCTTCACACAGTTAGATGTCCTTTGAGTAGTGGACCATTCTTGATACACACGGGAAACTGTTGAGCGTGAAATGCCCAGCAGTGTTACCGTTTTAAACCGGTGCGCCTGGCACCTTGTTTTTCCCATTCACCCTCTGAATGGCACACGTACACAATTCATGTGTTAATTGTCTCAAGACTTAGAAATCCTTCTTTAACCTGTCTCTTCCCCATCATCTACACTGATTGAAGTGGATTTAACAAGTGACATCAACGAGGGATCATAGCTTTCACCTGGATTCACCTGGTCAGTCTATGTCATGGAAAAATCAGGTGTTCTTAATGTGTATTTCTGTGGTAGTGTTTGTATGTGTGAATATGTACCGTATTTGTGTAGTGTTTATTTGAGTATGTGAGTGAGTGAATGTGTGTGTTCTTCTTCTCTCTTTCTACTCATGCCATATCCCAGCTCTCTGTTATCAGGGAACAGCAGGCCAGTGGTGTGACTGCCAGCTGATGTTGTGAACCACAACAACCCTCACTGAGTGCCATGTCACATCGTGGATAAATAGATTATGTGTGTGTGTGTGTGTGTGTGTGTGTGTGTGTGTGTGTGTGTGTGTGTGTGTGTGTGTGTGTGTGTGTGTGTGTGTGTGTGTGTGTGTGTGTGTGTGTGTGTGTGTGTGTGTGTGTGTGTGTGTGTGTGTGTGTGTGTGTGTGTGTGTGTGATCGATCAACCCCCCATCACCCCACACCATCATCCCTCCTCCACTCTGAGCCCCTTGGCCTGGGAGTGTACATTGGCAGGCCCACTTGTGTCTCTCCTCAGTGGAGCATGTGAGAGAGTGTTCCTGCTGTGGACCACTGCTATATAGCCATTGGGGTGCAGGGCTATATATACAATGCATTCGGAAAGTATTCAGACACCCTGATATTTCAACATTTTGTTAAATTACAGCCTTATTCAAAAATGTATTATGTTCATTATTACCTCTTAAATCTACAAACAATACCCTATAATGACAAAGCAAAAACAGGTTTTTAGAAATGTTAGCAAATGTTTTAAAAATAAAAGACGGAAATATCACATATACATGTGTTTTCAGACCCTTTACTCAGTATTTGTTGAAGCACCTTTTGCAGAGATTACAGCCTTGAATCCTCTTTGGTATGGCGCTACAAGCTTGGCACACCTGTATTTGGAGAGTTTCTCCCATTCTTCTCTGCAGGTCCTCTCAAGCTCTGTCAGGTTGGATGGGGAGCGTCTCTGCACAGCTATTTTCAGGTCTCTCCAGAGATCGGGTTCAAGTCCGGGCTCTGGCTGGGCCACTCAAGGACATTCAGAGACTTGTCCCGAAGCCACCGCTGCGTTGTCTTGGCTGTGTGCCATGTCCTGTTGGAAGGTGAACCTTCGCCCCAGTCTGTTATCATGAGTGCTCCGGAGCAGGTTTTGATCAAGGATCTTTCTGTACTTTGTTCCATTTATCTTTCCCTCGATCCTGACTAGTCTCCCAGTCTCTGCTGCTGAAAAACATCCCCACAGCATGATGCTGCCACCACCATGCTTCACCGTAAGGGTGTCTTTTGGCAAACACCAAGCGGGCTACTTCCATCTTGCCCCTCGACCATAAAGGCCTGATTGGTGGAGTGCTGCAGAGACGGTTGTCATTCTGGAATGTTCTCCCATCTCCTCAGAGGAACTCTGGAGCCCTGTCAGAGTAACAGTTGGGTTCTTGGTCACCTCCCTGACCAAGGCCCTTCTCCCCCGATTGCTCAGTTCTGTCGGGTGGCCAGCTCTAGGAAGAGTCTTGGTGGTTCCAAACATCTTCCATTTAAGAATGATGGAGACCACTGTTCATGGGGACCCACAATGCTGCAGAACTTGTTTGGTACCCTTCCCAAATCTGTCTCTCCCCAAAATCCTGTCTCGGAGCTATGGACAATTCCTTTGACAATTCCTTTGACCTCATGGCTTGGTTTTTGTTCTGACATGCACTGTCAACTGTGGGACCTTATATTGACAGGTGTGTGCTTTTCAAAATCATGTCCAATCAATTGAATTTACCATAGGTTGTCTCCAATCAAGTTGAAAAAACATTTAAGGATGATCAATGGACACATGAAATTGAGCTCTGGTGCATCATGTGTCCATTGATCATCCTTAAATGTTTTTTCAAACAGTGCAGCCAGAATAAGAGCAGTAGCTGCATTTGCATTTGTTGAAGCTGTTTTCTAGTGACATTTATTCGGAGACATCCATAACAATGAGTTAATGATTTTGCCTTGCATAGAAAATGTGCTCTCTCGTCGGGGCACTGTTGTTCAGGGGAGCTAGCCAACAACACAGCTAACACAATGCATTTTAATATGTTTGACCTGTTGTCATTTCTTTGTATATATCCATAAAAATGATGCCAGCTGATTCATGATTTCAACTTGCTGAGAAAAGCTGTCTGCCTGTCTGTTTCGTCTCGACTCCCAAAACGTTGATTACTATGGGACAGCTGGAGATCGAATGTCAATATTGAAACCATGTTGCAACTGTCGGAGAGACAGACAGCAAGGTTCATACAAATCTCCGCTGTTGAAAACCAAATGCCACTCTAAAGGAAATGTGAGATAATGTGGAGGTACATTTTTTTAAATTGCCTGGCTGGGCTAATGAGGCAGTGGATTGTGCAGTGAGATGGAACAGAGTAAATAGGCATTTCAATGTCCTAGCTTTAGCCGGTGGTAACTTGTGGAATAGAGACCGGCTGGAATGTGGTTTTAACCAATCAGAATCCAGGATTAGACCCACCCATTGTATAACATGCATCTCATCACTCATGCATCTCAACATCTCATCACTTAATCAAATTGTTCTACCTGTATTTGAATCTCAACACCTATATTTTCACGGTTACTTTATAGATAACCTCAGAATGTCTTCTTATAGTATTATTATGTAGTGGGTATTAAGGTTATACCTGGGTACGTACAAAACAGGTTGTACAGTATCTTAGGTTTCAACATGCTATTGTATTCACTCTGTCTAGGAATTCAGTCAGTAAGTAGTTCTAGGTTATGTTGCCATGTTCCTCCTATAAGAAACGACACGCCTTCACTGTGGAAATGACCACCCTGAACTTGGTCTACATCACGTAACCAGATGCAATCTTACATTACGTGAAAAATGAGTCTTTATCAACAAAGTACGGGAAGTTTGGAAAATCTGAAATCCTCGTCCTTATTATCAACAATGGTCATGTTACAAAAACCTACATGTGTGTTTGTAGTAGGGAACCCATAAACATTCCCTTTAAGACATAGATTAGAAGGCAGCCAATGTGTTCCTGTTGGTCGTAATGGATCTTAATGGCAGTTGGAGGGTTGTTTCAAAGCGTCACGTGAGCCTGGCATTGAGTGCTTTATGGGTTGAAGGGGCTTGCAACATGAGGACCATGCCTTGCATTGACTTCCTCCCCATGGCTGGAACCTCATCGTGTGTCTTAATTTGGGGCTCCCTACGAAAGGCTATAGCAGTGTGTGTGTGTGTGTGTGTGTGTGTGTGTGTGTGTGTGTGTGTGTGTGTGTGTGTGTGTGTGTGTGTGTGTGTGTGTGTGTGTGTGTGTGTGTGTGTGTGTGTGTGTGTGTGTGTGTGTGTGTGTGTGTGTGTGTGTGTGTGTGAGACAGACAGACAGAGACAGACAGGTGTAGGCAAAAGCAGACCGTGTTTTCCTGTTTCCATGGTCAATAAAATAGAGTTGTGACCTCTGGATTAACTAGTCCTACAGTAAACCCTGGGAGTAAAGAGCAGGAGGCCTGGGTCGGTGTGACTCCCCCCCCTTGTCCTCTCTGGTTTCTGGGGGAAAGCCTGGCAAATGGCTCCCTGGGGTCTGGGGCACCCTGGTTCTCATGTTTCCCCGCTATAAGATTAGACACTTCATTTTGATGTTGCTGCTGACCCTACTGACCTAATGGGGGATCTGGTAGTTGCACTGTTCTCAGGTTTCCCTATAGTAGATGAGTTGTGTGTGTGTGTGTGTGTGTGTGTGTGTGTGTGTGTGTGTGTGTGTGTGTGTGTGTGTGTGTGTGTGTGTGTGTGTGTGTGTGTGTGTGTGTGTGTGTGTGTGTGTGTGTGTGTGTGTGTGTGTGTGTGTGTGTGTGTGTGTGTGTGTGTGTCAGTCCTGAGCTTCTGGGGCTTGGAGGAGACAGGCGGCTGCTAATGACCTACACACACATACTGTAGCTACAGTAACACTGACACTAAGACAGTTGTACATTATACAGCTGTTCCTCATTTGTATGTAGTCATGCATTAGCTCAGAGAATATTTTGTCCTTGTGTCGTTTTCCATTTTAGCACTGAGCATTGATCTTTAGATGCCAATTTACAGAAGCTGTTTGCTTACTGTTTCAGTGTATTGATTTGGTCTGCATCCTAGTAGTTCAGTCACACCTTCAGCAGTGCAATGGGAACATCTACTCTGTGGTGGAAACAGTGGGCCAGACAACTGATTATGTGTGCCTCAAACTGGGACTTGTTGAATAGGTGTCCACTTCCAGTAATATGGGTAGGAGGTGTTACAGTTTCAGTTTGACTTTGATTATGTTTTAAGATGGCACTGACCTCAACTATGTACACAGCACATGTTTAATGTCTGTGAACTCCTTGCCAACTGTTGATACAATAACACAATGAAGTGCTTTTTTAGGCCTTGTCCCATGTTATGTTATTCTCATATGTCACTTTGAGACTCAGGCAGGGATATAAACTATACTGTGTACCTAATGTATCGGGAAATGGTTGCCCAGGAGACCATTGCCAAGAAAAACACTTATTGTTTCAGTCGCACACACACACACACACACACACACACACACACACACACACACACACACACACACACACACACACACACACACACACACACACACACACACACACACACACACACACACACACACACACACACACACACACACACACACACACACACTGTGTATGGTGATCTGTGCCCAGACTTCTGCTCAGATTCAAAGTGTGTTCTCACAACACAATGGGCATTTTTCTACACACTCATGTGTGTGTCCCTAACATGCTGAAGTCTAGCCCTCCTCCACTCCTCCCCCTCTTTCCTTTCTCAGCCAATCATAGATAGAGGGTCTTTGGAAGTGTAATGTGACACTGAGGCCTAGGCTTAATAGGGGCCAGGGCTGTGTCACACACACACACACACACACACACACACACACACACACACACACACACACACACACACACACACACACACACACACACACACACACACACACACACACACACACACACACACACACACACACACACACACACACACACACACACAGAGAGACCAGGAGGAGGTGGCAGTATGTACTGGGATGCTGTTGAGGATTAGCCAGAGCGGCGGCAGGCTGTGTGTGTTACGGACAGGACTACACTCTACCTCCAACACACTGCATACTTTAGCCAAGCAACTCACAGCAGAGACTAGACTCTAGGGACTAAGGGCCGTGTGAGCATCTAGGCATCCATCTGTGTTGTGACTGAGGAGACTAGATGATGCAGTGTGTGCTCTCCCTTCTCTCACTTCAGCTCAGTGCCGGATCCCCATGCAGCTGTGAAGTTGGCCCCGAAGGGTCCAAGAAGAAGAAATCCAAGAACCTGTAAGTAACCAAACAACCTTTGATTGACTGTTTCCTGTCTTTGGTTTTCTGTCTCCTTTTCTCTGTAGTTGAAAATGAGGAATGTCTTTGTGTGGTCAATGGGAAATCTCGTGTCATGTGTTCTAGCAATGCAGATGTTTGATCAAACTAGCATTAATAATGCTGCTTTATGGAGTTTCCCTATTTGACGTTAGCAGGATACCTGAACATGGTTGAATAAGAGAATATCCCCAAAATTGGGGACCCTGAATTAAACTCTGAATACAATTTTGAAATAGTTGTAGTTCTATTAACCTTTATAAGCCAAAGACAAAGTAGTGTGGTGTAACCCACTGTTTCCCCTTATACGTGGATTTCCCTGCTGTATACAGTACAGTGTCACCTCACATTAATGCCATTATCCTTAATGCTATTGCCTCATGGCTATCAGACACAGCTCAAGCCACAAGCCCAGGCGTGCCATCCACTCTACCATAGACTGTTAAAGCAGGTGTCAGATCCACTGTTGAATGCTAATGTTTGGAATAAGCCTATGAGGGTATGTTAAGAGGTGTGTGGTCATTGAGACAGTGAATGGCTATTGAGTCTGATTGGCGGATTGGGAGTCTTAACCAAAAGAAATCCCTGGCCTGAAGGGATTGTGAATGCATTGCACCATGGAGTGGAGAGGGAAAATGAACTTCATCTATGGCAGATGATATCCATTCACTTCCTGAGGTGTTAGATGGTGTGTGCGTGAGTGTGTAAAATGTGCATTTTGTGAAATGTGTGTGTGTGTGTGTGTGTGTTGTAGACCTGGATTCATATACTGCAGTATTTCAAATATCTCAATGACTTTCACATACATTTGAAGTATTTTTATTCATTTTTATTTTTGATTTTTATGTATCCGTTATTTTACCAGGTAAGTTGACTGAGAACACGTTCTCATTTGCAGCAACGACCTGGGGAATAGTTACAGGGGAGAGGAGGGGGATGAATGAGCCAATTGTAAACTGGGGATTATTAGGTGACCGTGATGGGTTGAAGGACCGATTGGGAAATTAGCATTCAGATATATTTGATTGTATTTTGAAATACATTTGGGAAGTATTTGAAAATACTCAAATACACATAGTCAAATAACTCCAATGCATTTAACACATATATTTGAAAATAGTATTTGAAAAATGTAGAACTTCAATTAAATGCTGAGTCTCAAATAGCTGCATGTCCCTTTAAATTCAGCAAATAAATGTCTGTTTCTAATAAACACTAGGTCTAAATTAATTGTTTGTGAGGTTACCATGAATTGCTTAATGTTTAATTTGTTTTGTTAAATAATTCAGTAATACATATTTTTTTTATAGCTATCATCAGTTTTTAACGCCAGTAAGAAACTGCTGGCTGTTGAGAACATATAACATGTACACAGACATGCATACTGATGCCACACACTCACAAACACATACACTTTCACACTCACCACATGCGCTGCTGCTAGTCACTTTACCCCTACCTATATGTACAGTACATAAACTCAGCCAAAAAAGAAACGCCCATTTTTCAGGACCCTGCCTTTCAAAGATAATTCGTTAAATTCCAACTAACTTCACAGATCTTCATTATAAAGGGTTTAAACACTGTTTCCCATGCTTGTTCAATGAACCTTAAACAATTAATGAACATGCACCTGTGGAACGGCCGTTAAGACACTAACAGCTTACAGACGGTAGGCAATTAAGGTCACAGTTATGAAAACTTAGAGGCCTTTCTCCTGACTTTGAAAAACTCCAAAAGAAAGATGCCCAGGGTCTCTGCTCATCTGCGTGAATGTGCCCTAGGCATGCTGCAAGGAGGCATGAGGACTGCAGATGTGGCAAGGGCAATAAATTGCCATGTCCGTACTGTGAGACGCCTAAGACAGCGCTACAGGGAGACAGGATGGACAACTGATCGTCCTCGCAGTGGCAGACAACGTGTAACAACACCTGCACAGGATCGGTACATCTGAACATCACACCTGCGGGACAAGTACAGGATGGCAACAACAACTGCCCGAGTTACACCAGGAACGCACAATCCCTCCATCAGTGCTCAGACTGTCCGCAATAGGCTGAGAGAGACTGTACTGAGGGTTTTTAGGCCTGTTGTAAGACAGGTCCTCACAAGACATCACAGGCAACAACATCGCCATGCCAGACAGGACTGACAAAAAGTGCTTTTTACTGACGAGTCGCGGTTTTGTCTCACCAGGGGTGATTGTCAGATTCGCGTTTATCGTCGAAGGAACGAGCGTTACACCGAGGCCTGTACTCTGGAGCGGGATCAATTTGGAGGTGGAGGGTCCGTCATGGTCTGGGGCGGTGTGTCACAGCATCATCGGACTGAGCTTGTTGTCATTGCATTCAATCTCAACGCTGTGCGTTACAGGGAAGACATCCTCCTCCCTCATGTGGTACCCTTCCTGCAGGCTCAACCTGACATCACCATCCAGCATAACAATGCCATCAGCCATATTGCTCGTTCTATGCGTGATTTCCTGCAAGACAGGAATGTCAGTGTTCTGCCATGGCCAGCGAAGAGCCCGGATCTCAATCCCATTGAGCACGTCTGGGACCTGTTGGATCGGAGGGTGAGGGCTAGGGCTAGGGCCATTCCCCTCAGAAATGTCTGGGAACTTGCAATCCCAGAACAACAGCAAAGGACCTTGTGAAGATGCTGAAGGAAGCAGGTACAAAAGTATCTATATCCACAGTAAACGAGTCCTATATCGACATGACCTGAAAAGGCCGCTCAGCAAGGATGAAGACACTGCTCCAAAACCGCCACAAAAAAAGCCAGACTACGGTTTTCAACTGCACATGGGGACAAAGATTGTACTTTTTGGAGAAATGTCATCTGGTCTGATGAAACAAAAATAGAACTGTTTGGCCATAATGACCATTGTTATGTTTGGAGGAAATAGGGGGAGGCTTGCAAGCCAAAGAACACTATCCCAACCATGAAACACAGGGGTTGCAGCATCATGTTGTGGGGGTGCTTTGCTGCAGGAGGGACTGGTGCACTTCACAAAATAAATGGCATCGTGAGAGAGGAAAATTATGCGGAAATATTGAAGCAACATTTTAAGACATCAGTCAGATCAGTCCAAATGGACAATGACCGCAAGCACACTTCCAAGGTTGTGGCAAAATGGCTTAAGGACAACAAAGTCAAGGTACTGGAGTGGCCATCACAAAGCCCTGACCTCAATCCTATAGAAAATTTGTGGGCAGAACTGAAAAAGCGTGTGGGAGCAAGGAGGCCTACAAACCTGACTCAGTTGCACCAGCTCTGTCAGGAGGAATGGGCCAAAATTCACCCAACATATTGTGGGAAGATTGTGGAAGTCTACCCGAAACATTTGACTCAAGTTAAACAATTTAAAGGCAATGCTACCAAATACTAATTGAGTGTATGTAAACTTCTGACCCACTGGGAATGTGATGAAAGAACTAAAAGCTGAAATAAATAATTGTCTCTACTATTATTCTGACATTTCACATTCTTAAAATAAAGTGGTGATCCTAACTGACTTAAACAGGGAATCTTTACTAGGATTAAATGTCAGGAGGTGTGATAAACTGAGTTTAAATGTATCTGGCTAAGGTGTATGTAAACTTCCGACTTCAACTGCATGCAAATAGTCAAATAAAAGTACTTGTTTTTGGCTGTGTATTTGAAATACCAGATACAGTATCTGAACCCAGGTCTGGTTTGGTGAAGGAGGGGATTCCTTCGACGTTGTAGCCTCAGTGATTATACGGCTGTTGATTGAGCTTCATTCACACTATTTCATCAAGATAATCGGAGAATTGGCAGCCAGGGGACAATACCCTCTTAATATATGCTCATCCTGATAGCTGATAGCTATTCAGAAAATCAACAAATGATGAACATTTGAATCAGAAGCATCAACAGCCACATTTTAAGCATAAACATAAAGTTAATACAATGCAATATATATATATATATCTACTGTAGTTATATATATATATATATATATATATATATATATATCTACTGTAGTTATATATATATACACACACACATATATACACACCTTTATCTGAATGTAAACTCTTTGTCAAGTAGTGGCTAAAGTTATACAAGTTATATATATATGTATATAACTTTACATGCTAATGATATTAGCCACTACTTGACAAAGAGTTTACATTCAGATAAAGGTGACACCCCTAGGCCATGGGATGGTTCATCTGTCATGAACCACTCCCCCCTCACAATGGTATCACCCACCACTGTTTGATTGCCCCAGGATAGTAGGTTTATACAGCTGAGGGTCTGAAAATGTCAAATGTGCAGGTGTTGAGAGGCATGTACCACACCTCCTATGAGCGAGTGAGTAAGCGAGACTGTGACACTAAGGTGTCTGTTAACAAGTCGTTAAACTCTTCCTCCAGTCTCCTTTTAACCTCATTTAATCTAATTTACTCAACAAAAGGCACATCTCAATAGGTGATCTAGGTCCTTTCCTATTTTGTTCCCCTATTGCTCCTCTATTGTTCCTCAAGAAATGACATCACATTTGACCATCAGACCAACCTTGAATGCCCTTCTCCTTTAAGCATTCAGTTGTGTCTAAAAAACACAACTTTTTTTTACCCTTTAGTGTGTGTACTTTACTATATTTATACTTTGAATATCACTTTTCAACAGAAACATTTCACAAATCACTGGACTAAGTCTTTAAGTGTGACAGTACATGTTGAGTAGACATCTGTTGCTATCTACTCTAACAGGGGTTTCCCATAAGCAGTTTCCTGTCTAGCCTCAAATGAGCCAAACATGACTGACCTAACTCCAATATGTGTCTGCAACACCTACACCTACTTAACACTCACTCATCAAACAATCTTCATACTCTGATGAGGACACATAACCAGAAGCCCTATGACTAGCACACACACACACACACACACACACACACACACACACACACACACACACACACACACACACACACACACACACACACACACACACACACACACACACACACACACACACACACACACACACACACACACACACACACACACACACACACACACACACACACACACACACAGCTCTAACATCAAATATCTTGTAGCTAACTGCTCATCCATCTCCCCAGTGATACAATACCTCTGAATGCTATCTCAGGAATCTGACCCTCTCTCCGGCTTGAAACCCCAGTCTATTCACTGTGAGAATGAGCTCCGGGGAAATGAAATGTGACACACCAGATGTGGGCAAAAATCATGTATGCAACCACTTACACATCAAGCATATGTGGGTTACAGTGCAGCCGGTTAGAGGAATGTAGCTGTAAGTTGTTGCTTTTGAGTCATTTCACAAAAGAATTAGGGAGGATATTTCCAAAACTGGGAATTGACGTGTAGAAGGGTTGGATTGTTTGGATAGGGAAGTGTTTTCTTGAGGGTATTTGCATTTATATATCTGACATGTATACAGTTAGTGGTGTCAGAGGAAGGCCCTAAAAATAGTCAAAGACCCCAGCCTCCCCAGTCATAGACCGTTCTATCTACTACAGCATGGCAGGCGGTACCGGAGCGCCAAGTCTAGGATCAAAAGGCTTCTCAACAGTTTTTACCTTGAAGCAATAAGACTCCTGAACAAGTAATCAAAAGCTACCCGGACTATTTACATTGGGTAGCCCCCCAACCCCTCTTTTATACTGCTGATACTCTCTGTTTACCATATATGCAGTCACTTTAACTATACATTCATGTACATACTACCACAATTAGCCCGACTAACCGGTGCCGGTATATAGCCTCGCTACTGTATATAGCCTCGCTACCGTATATAGCCTCGCTACCGTATATAGCCTCGCTACCGTATACAGCCTCGCTACCGTATATAGCCTCACTACTGTATATAGCCTCGCTACCGTATATAGCCTCGCTACCGTATATAGCCTCGCTACCGTATATAGCCTCGCTACTGTATATAGCCTCGCAAATGTATATAGCCTCGCAAATGTATATAGCCTCGCTACTGTATATAGCCTCACTACTGTATATAGGCTCGCTACTGTATATAGCCTCGCTACTGTATATAGGCTCTCTACTGTATATAGGCTCTCTACTGTATATAGGCTCGCAACTGTATATAGGCTCGCTACTGTATATAGCCTCGCTACTGTATATAGCCTCGCTACTGTATATAGGCTTGCTACTGTATATAGGCTCGCTACTGTATATAGCCTCGCTACCGTATATAGCCTCGCTACTGTATATAGCCTCGCTACCCTATATAGCCTCGCTACTGTATATAGGCTCTCTACTGTATATAGGCTCTCTAGTGTATATAGGCTCTCTACTGTATATAGCCTCACTACTGTATATAGGCTCTCTAATGTATATAGGCTCACTACTGTATATAGCCTCGCTACCGTATCTAGCCTTGCTACCGTATATAGCCTCGCTACTGTATATAGCCTCGCAAATGTATATAGCCTCGCTACTGTATATAGCCTCGCTACTGTATATAGGCTCGCTACTGTATATAGCCTCGCTACTGTATATAGGCTCGCTACTGTATATAACCTCCCTACTGTATATAGGCTCTCTACTGTATATAGGCTCGCTACTGTATATAGTCTCGCTACCCTATATAGCCTCGCTACTGTATATAGGCTCTCTACTGTATATAGGCTCTCTACTGTATATAGCCTCGCTACTGTATATAGCCTCGCTACTGTATATAGCCTCACTACTGTATATAGGTGCTCTAATGTATATAGGCTCGCTACTGTATATAGCCTCACTACTGTATATAGGCTCTCTAATGTATATAGGCTCGCTACTGTATATAGCCTCGCTACTGTATATAGCCTCGCTACTGTTTATAGCCTCGCTACTGTATATAGGCTCTCTACTGTATATAGCCTCACTACTGTATATAGCCTCGCTACTGTTATTATTGACTGTCTTTTTACAGTTTTTTTTATTCCCTTATCTATTGTTCACCTAATACCTATTTTTTACTTAAAAATGGCACTGTTGGTTAGGGCCTGTAAGTAAGCAGTTCACTGTAAGGTCTACACCCGTTGTATTCAGCGCACGTGACAAATAAACTTTGATTTGATTTAGTGCAGTGGTTCACAAACTTAATCCTCGGGGCCCCAAGAGGTGCACGTTTAGTTTTTTTTCCCTAGCACCACACAGCTGTTTCAAATTATCAACGCTTGACGATTAGTTGAATCAGCTGTGTAGTGCTAGCGCAAAAAAACGAAACCCTGAAACCCTGAGTTAGTGTGTGTGCTACATATGCAACTTTGACTAAGCACTTCCTCTAGATGATGTTGCAATGTACTTGATTCAAACCTGTGACAATCTGTTAAGTTACTCAACTATGTAGCTGTAAACCGAACCGGTCTCTTGTCCTACTTCCCCGAATGACCTCTTCCTCTTCTTACCTCCTCCTTCTTTGAACCTCTTCACTCTCTCCATTGTTTTACTTTACCGGGAGACTGAGTTCTGTCTGGAACTTGAATCCTTGTCTTTGTAAATCACGCTCCTCCTTTCTCCCGGTCTCTTTCTTTCATTCCTCCCCCTCTTCCTTGGTGAATACCTCTCACCCCATCCCTCTGGGCCTCTGTGCGTGTCTAGAACCTTCCCAGACTTGATCTGCTTGTGATCTTACATTACCTCCTACTAGTCCAATGTCTGTACACTATGCCCCCTTCAGTCTTCTCCGAGGCCCCCCATACATATGTAGGAGTCCAGGATATGAAGATGTAGACACATTCCTGTGGCCTTAGAGCCCTACGTTTTAACACACGTCTACACTTACATTCGTAGGGAGGAAAGCAACATATGAGAAAACAATGCAATATGGGCTTAATGCGAATGCAACTGGTTGTTTTTGCAAAAATGGTGCATTGATGTTACTGGACATGTTTGAGTTGTGCGTTCGTATCTCACGTTCAGAAATTGGCCTGACCTGAATAGGATTAAACCAGTAGCTCCTTGTGGAAAGGAAAACAATTGCGACAATGTTTACTGGTGTTTAATAATCTGCTATCCAATACTATAATGGGTATTAAGGTTGAACTGCTAATTGCCTAAGTATTAATTGAATGATCCTGGATCAGGGCTAACTGGTGGCTGTGGCATAGCCTTACAAAACTGCTGTTTGGTTTGAGGTGGTTGTGTAGCTGGTGCCGGTTGATCGAGAATGCTGGTCAGTAGAACACCTTAAACCCCAATATGCTGTCATTACTCACATTTTTGGAGGAAACCCATTGCAATTAATATTTATGAGGACAGCTACTTAAAGTGATTTTCCATTCATTACTCAAACCGAACTATGCCCATCCCACCCCACCCACCCAGAAACCCCGTTAGGTCAGGACAGGACAGCGCCCTAGGGGGGGGACCCTGTTAAGCCCCAATGAAAGAGAGCAGTGTTCTACTGGTCATTGAGTCAATCTACTTCATACCCCCACTGTGAAGCCTGATTCCATTGAGCCTGATGCGCTAACTGGCTTCACAATGATAATGTTGTCAGTCTGAGCTAACCGGTCATAGAGAGCTAGCTATTTTGGCTTGCCATGAACAAGGTAGAGGCTTACAGATGTAGATTCATAATTTGAGCCAGTTTGCTACAACAGGAAAATAATCCTGCAACAACAGGAATTGTGAATTATTATTTGGATTATAATTAGTTAACTTTTTTTGTTGGGATTGATCCAATTTTGTTCGGGCAAATCAAGTCTGATATTTTAAAGTGGAAATTACACATTTTAGAAGCCTTTTTAAACCTTGAATAAATACACTACAAGTTTGCATTTCTGTGCAGGAAAATTCAAAATAGTGTCACCTGGTTTTCAGGTAGCCTATTGCAGCCAAACTGTTGTCAAAACGTTGTCAATTTTGGTGCAGAGTTTTGGAGCCTCTGGTAGGTGCCTGCAGTGCAGATTTGATTGAATTCCAGGTGGAGTTTTTAAGAGGAAACATAAGTTTTATCCCTTTATCCAGACAAGCTACTAGACTGGCCTCCCTCCCTCTCCTATCCCTACCCATGCTTGTCTGCATGTAGCACAGCTGCTTCCCTGGGCAGTCCATATCCTCTCTGATCCCCTCCCATTGTTCATTGTCACCTGTGCTACAGGGGCCAGATCAAATCAAATCAAATCAAATGTATTTATATAGCCCTTCGTACATCAGCTGATATCTCAAAGTGCTGTACAGAAACCCAGCCTAAAACCCCAAACAGCAAACAATGCAGGTGTAAAAGCACGGTGGCTAGGAAAAACTCCCTAGAAAGGCCAAAACCTAGGAAGAAACCTAGAGAGGAACCGGGCTATGTGGGGTGGCCAGTCCTCTTCTGTCTGTACACCTGTGTACAGATGTTAGAGCTTCCCCAAGGCAACGATCCCGACACACCTACTGTCTCTCCCCCAACACTGACAGACATCCGGGCGGGCAACTCACACACACACACACACACATACCAACATGCACGTACTGTAGCCAGGCACACACACACACACACACACACACACACACACACACACACACACACACACACACACACACACACACACACACACACACACACACACACACACACACACACACACACACACACACACACACACACACACACCAGACGAAGGGATAACGTTACCCCATGAGTGCTAGAATAATATCCACCTGTTGTTTTGCTACATATATTTAACATTTACATTTAAGTCATTTAGCAGACGCTCTTATCCAGAGCGACTTACAAATTGGTGCATTCACCTTATGACATCCAGTGGAACAGCCACTTTACAATAGTGCATCTAAATATTTTAAGGGGGGAGGGGGTGAGAAGGATTACTTTATCCTATCCTAAGTATTCCTTAAAGAGGTGGGGTTTCAGGTGTCTCCGGAAGGTGGTGATTGACTCCGCTGTCCTGGCGTCGTGAGGGAGTTTGTTCCACCATTGGGGAGCCAGAGCAGCGAACAGTTTTGACTGGGCTGAGCGGGAACTGTACTTCCTCAGTGGTAGGGAGACGAGCAGGCCAGAGGTGGATGAACGCAGTGCCCTTATTTGGGTGTAGGGCCTGATCAGAGCCTGGAGGTACTGAGGTGCCGTTCCCCTCACAGCTCCGTAGGCAAGCACCATGGTCTTGTAGCGGATGCGAGCTTCAACTGGAAGCCAGTGGAGAGAGCGGAGGAGCGGGGTGACGTGAGAGAACTTGGGAAGGTTGAACACTAGACGGGCTGCGGCGTTCTGGATGAGTTGTAGGGGTTTAATGGCACAGGCAGGGAGCCCAGCCAACAGCGAGTTGCAGTAATCCAGACGGGAGATGACAAGTGCCTGGATTAGGACCTGCGCCGCTTCCTGTGTGAGGCAGGGTCGTACTCTGCGGATGTTGTAGAGCATGAACCTACAGGAACGTGCCACCGTCTTGATGTTAGTTGAGAACGACAGGGTGTTGTCCAGGATCACACCAAGGTTCTTAGCGCTCTGGGAGGAGGACACAATGGAGTTGTCAACCGTGATGGCGAGATCATGGAACGGGCAGTCCTTCCCGGGAGGAAGAGCAGCTCCGTCTTGCCGAAGTTCAGCTTGAGGTGGTGATCCGTCATCCACACTGATATGTCTGCCAGACATGCAGAGATGCGATTCGCCACCTGGTCATCAGAAGGGGGAAAGGAGAAGATTAATTGTGTGTCGTCTGCATAGCAATGATAGGAGAGACCATGTGAGGTTATGACAGAGCCAAGTGACTTGGTGTATAGCGAGAATAGGAGAGGGCCTAGAACAGAGCCCTGGGGGACACCAGTGGTGAGAGCGCGTGGTGAGGAGACAGATTCTCGCCACGCCACCTGGTAGGAGCGACCTGTCAGGTAGGACGCAATCCAAGCGTGGGCCGCGCCAGAGATGCCCAACTCTGAGAGGGTGGAGAGGAGGATCTGATGGTTCACAGTATCGAAGGCAGCCGATAGGTCTAGAAGGATGAGAGCAGAGGAGAGAGAGTTAGCTTTAGCGGTGCGGAGCGCCTCCGTGATACAGAGAAGATGACAGGACAGGAAAGATGAAATGTGGTGAATGTATTTGGGGTTTTCTACTAGTTGTGATAGTGATTATAGTTGTCATATAGCTGAAGTAGTAGTCATAGCTCTACAAGGTTAGGTCAATAGAAGTTATTGCAGCAGTTGTAATTGTCTAGTTTTAGGGTTCACTACTTGTTGTTGCAGAGGTAATAACAGGTGTAGATGTAACAGTAATAGCTAGTAACAGTAATTTATAATCAAATGGCCACACGGACTATTTACATAGATTGCTGCTCCTCGCTGTTTACTACCTATGCATAGTCACTTTACTCCTACCTACATGTACAAATGACCTCGACAAACCCATTGACTCGGTACCGGTACCCCCTGTATAAAGCCTCGTTATTGTTATTTCATTGTGTTACTTTTTATTTCATTTTTTAATACTTTATTTAGTACATTTTTTCTTAACTCTATTTCTTGAACTGAATTGTTGGTTAAGGGCTTGTAAGTAAGGTTGCGATTTGTTACACACACCCCTATGTATTTATTTGGACAGGGACTCTAAAACCTTTACATTTGGCTCTATACTCCAGAATTTTGGATTTGAGATCAAATGTTTTATATGAGGGCGACAGTACAGAATGTCGCTTTTTATTGGAGGATATTTTCATACTGATTTGTTTTACCGTTTAGAAATGAAAGTACTTTTATGTATCTAGTATTTGGACAAATTCATTGATAGTGTATTATATTTACTAAAACGTCTAGTATTCAGTCCCATATTCCTAGTAGTCAACGATGACATCAAGCCTGTACCACTACAAACTTGTTGGATGCATTTGCTGTTTGTTGTGGTTGTGTTTCAGATTATTTTGTGCCCAATAGAAATGAATGGGGAATAATGTATTGTGTCATTTTGGAGTCACTTGTAATTACAAGATTTACAGATGCATAAATATCATACCCCCATGATCTTTGTGCATCTGTAACTTTCTCACACATCATTGTTCACAATTCATTCAGGAGTATCTACAATCATGGTAGCATCCACATTAATGTAGAAGGGTTTAGAATCCTGTTCTATTCTTATTTACAACAAAAGTGACTCCGCTTGCATAGCACTGTTGGATTTGTTGCCCTTACCGGACAGAAGAAGAGGAGAATATGTGTTTTTCAAAAATGCCTTTATGGAGTAGCTAGTAGAGTGAGTGTATAAGTGACTTTTTCCAAATATTTATGACACCTTCATATTGGTGGACTAGATACATACAATGCAATCATTTCCAAATGGTAAAACAGATATGTATGAAAATGAAATGTGACATTCTGTACTGCTGCCTCATATAAAACATTTGTTCTAAAATCCCAAAGGCTGGAGTATAGAGAACAGTACATTTTTCTTTAGCTTCACTGTCCAAATAAATATATAGAGGAGTGTAGTTGTAAAATTAAAGCATTTACTACCCCATCAAATCCAGTCCGGGTTCTAATCTCTCATGGACAGACTACATCATCTGACCAATTACGCGAGACTTTAGTTCTGGGTTAACCAAGATTACCCATGCTCAGACAATGCAGCTCCATCCTCTCAGAATAGAGCCTTGTGATTGGGTGAGCCCTGGGCCCGCCTCTCCTGGCTCCTGGACTATATAAAGCCACAGAGGAGCCTCTCCCGGGTTAGAGGAATGTGACAACTGAATTACCCTTGCCCTGAGCACATACACACACATACACACACACATACACTACACATACAGGACCTATACACACAGGACTACACGCAGGACCCTAAAGACTTGAGCCAATGTTCCCCGCTATGGTCGACTTTTCAGAGAAGTACCTGGAAAGGTAAGTTAGAACCCATGGGTGTTATACTCTGTGTGTGTGTGTGTGTGTGTGTGTGTGTGTGTGTGTGTGTGTGTGTGTGTGTGTGTGTGTGTGTGTGTGTGCTCTCTGCTGCTTTTAGAATAAATAGGGAGAGGGAAGGAGGGAGAGAGAGAGAGAGAGGGAAGGAGGGAGAGAGAGAGAGAGGGAAGGAGAGAGAGAGAGAGGGGAGGGAAGGAGGGAGAGGGAGGGAGAGGGGGAAGGAAGGTGACGTTTTAGGCTCTGAGGGATACTACTCAAAAGCTGTTAGGAGGCTAGCTGACCTCTCTCCTGAATCTCATTTGCCAGCTGCTGGGTGAGAGGACTCACGTGTGGTTAAATCTATTTTGAGGACACTTGTATCTAGAGATTGGCCTTGTCTTTTAATAATCGGCCTGGATTTCTTAAGTGGTCTCTGTGGTTAGTAAGGTGAGTAATGTTGAGAGTGGGCATTTAAATGAGTTAGATGGCTTAGTTTGGTGTTGATTTATATATACTGAACATTGTAGGACAATTCCTATTTTCAGCATTTTCCTTGGTTGGAAAAGAATGTACTACTTTATTGGAATTCAGATTCAGGCGCTCCTGAATAGTACAGATTTATGTCTGTGTGTTTGCCTGCTCTGTTTTTAAACATAGCCCACCCCGATCCCATGGAATTACTCTGGAAACCCACATTCCTATTCAACCTGGTCTCAGAGTCTTTCATAATATTCTGTACTTAAATCCTAGACAATCCAATTAGTATGATACTGTATGTTACGTTTCATATGGTATGTATTCATTTGTGTATTACCATCACCCATTTCGTATGATATGTTGCAAATTCAAATTTGAATATTATATGTTCCGAATTTGAAAAACGTACAATATGTTGCAAATTTGCAAATCATATTATATGTTACGACTTTGCAAAACTTATGATATGTTACGAATTCTAGCTAGATGGCTAACATTAGCTAGATGGCTAACGTTAGCTAGGCTAGGGGTTAGGGTTAAGTTTAGGAGTTAGTTTAAAGGGTTACGGTTAGGATTAGAGGAAGTGTTAGCTAAAAGGGTTCAAATTAGGGGAAGGGTTAGCTAACATGCTAAGTAGTTGCAAAGTTGCTAAAAAGTAGTAAATAGTTGAAAAGATGCTAATTAGCTAAAATGCTAAAGTTGTCCGTGATGAGATTGGAACTTGCAACTTTTAGGTTTCTAGATGTTTGCATTATACCACCCTACTTTGATTTTCCCATCAAGTAACCATCTGTCCTATGTAACCATTCCAAACGTAACATATCCTACTAATTTCAGTGTCCCATATTTACATTTACTATGTTATGTCTAGTCTATGAGATCAGGCTGTCCTATTTAGTCTGCGGGAAAATAATGGGAGGACCCTACTGTCTCTTGCTCAGTGAGAATGATGTTGTCTTCATAGTGGGGAATAACAGGGACATGTGCAGCTACACTGTGTTATGCACACACACACACACACACACACACACACACACACACACACACACACACACACACACACACACACACACACACACACACACACACACACACACACACACACACACACACACACACACACACACACACACACACACACACACACACACACACACACACACACACACACACACACGAGGTATGTGTGTATACGGTGCCGGGACAGGCACATAACCTACTGCAAAACAGCCAGAGTGGCGGACGGGGCAAAACAACCCCAGAGTCGTTCACCTTGGGGTCTGGGACTACCCCTTACCCTTCTACCCTCTATCCTGACTGTAATGGTTGGGCGCTGCCTGGAGGTGTGGAGACGGGATCCAGTATACACAGGGAAACGGAGCCACTGGGTAGAACAGAAAGGTGGGATGTAGAAGCAACAGCAGATGTGTTTTAACAAGCCTGATTAACTGACATGGTTGAAACATCTAGTAGTTCAGAGCAAGACTTCATGCCCCAAACATCGAGTGATGACAGGCATGCGTTTTCTCTGATTCTATAGTGGGACTATTCAGTAAGAGCATTTTCTATCTCTTCTTGCTCCTATATTCCTATACATTTATATCTGTGTAATACCTCACCGTATACTTCTTTCATATAATACTATACTATGTAATTACTTTGGTGTAGCACATTTCTAGAATGTCAATAATGTTATTTGTCTCTCTATGTAATTTAACGTTGGTGTTGACACGCCCCCCCCTAGCACCCGTGGCTGTCAGTCAGTCAGCCACACTTTAGTACATCTACTATACAGCTGCAGTGTGTCTTACCTGCATCTCCCCAGCTACCCAGTTCTCCCCTTGAGTTCTGAGTACTTAGCTAGCTAGATATCCCTGGGAGCACGGCCCAGTTTCACACTACCAGGAATAGCCTGGAGAGAGGGTATTACTGTCGGTAATGTGAGCCAGGAGAAGTGGGAATAACATGGAGAGACCTGAGATAATCATGGCGCTAAAGACCCTCCAGCCCCCTCTACACACAGACACGCGCACACACACACACACACACACACACACACACACACACACACACACACACACACACACACACACACACACACACACACACACACACACACACACACACACACACACACACACACACACACACACACACACACACCACCAGCCCGGCAGATAGGGAGTGTGACAGATGATAGAAGTATCTTCTGATAGCGGGTGCGATGAATGGAATCAGAGTGCATCCTAATTTGTTAATCTCCCAGAGAGGGATGTGGCTATCCTAATATAAGATTAGCCTGTCAGGTTTAGGGCTATGTTTAATGAAGAGAGGAACAGAATCACATTGCTGCTCCTGGTGGCTGGGCAATTAGCTAGCCGGCCAGGGTATGAGGAGTGGGAGAGGGGTCGATGGTTAGAGTGAGGAAAGCATATTAAGACAATACAGATGTTGTTAAGGGCACAGGGCCAGGTGAATAGGAAGATGTCATACTGCGACACACTTATTAGGCGACAAGATCTCGTCCCAGGTATTTTGTCTTAATCTTTTCACTCTCTCACTCTGTCCCTTCTCACCTTCCATCGGTCCCCTCTAATCTTGCCCTTTCGCCTCTCGGTAGTACCAGTTGTTCTCCCAGCAGTTTTTATTTTTTTCACTCGGGGTAGCCTGGGTAGCAGAGCCGTGTGGAATGTGTCCCCTGCCTGCCCTTTGTGGCTTTGTGTATGGGTGTGTGTGTGGTGTCTTTACCCTGCTGAGTTTGAGCTCCTAGACTGGCCTCTACTGTAGGCCGTGCTGGATGGCCGTGGCCGGAGAGCTGTCATGTGCGTAGTAACCTCCTTATCACTGCCTCGGCCTGAGATGCGTTTCAGCTGCCTTACATGTCCTTGGCTCTCAATAACACCTATAGACCCACGGCACAAAACATCATTAGGCTGGTAGCCTAACGGTTAGAGCATTTGGCCAGTAACCCGAAAGTTTGCTGGTTTAAATACCCGAGCAATGACGGAGAGCCCTTAAGGCACTTAACCCTAATTTGCTCCAGGGGTGCCGTGCTACTATGGCTGAACCATGTAAAACACAAACACATTTCAATGCACCTATCTGGTATATGTGACAATAAAAAAACACAAAGAAGTAGAGTAATCAACTACTGAAACATTGAGATGGTTTGAT
Organism: Oncorhynchus gorbuscha; assembly: GCF_021184085.1. Taxonomy (NCBI): domain Eukaryota; kingdom Metazoa; phylum Chordata; class Actinopteri; order Salmoniformes; family Salmonidae; genus Oncorhynchus; species Oncorhynchus gorbuscha. The sequence continues at coordinate 16,780,535 of NC_060192.1, forward strand.
TTAGTGTGGGTTGTAGGATGGTCTGCTCAGCAAAATGGCATTTACCTGCAGTTTTCATTACCATAGTGTACTTGATTATTTACTCTTTGTTACCATCTTTTTACACCAATCAATTCAACCTTAGTAGACATTCATCTACGACGTTCAATTGTTGGGAATGGAGAACCATATCCCTGTAGCATCATGAACCAACCAGAAGGTGGAAGTGTTGAGTTGTATATTCAGCAACCTCTCCCAGTCGTCTGACCATAGTGTTCACAGCCCTGTCATAGATTTCCACCCAGCCTGGGCCCAACGTAGTTCACTCCACTTGTATTGAAACCAGACCTGCATAATAAATTGTTTCATTAGGTTTGCAAATATTTTCCAGGGCTCGTAAAAAACGAGTCCCTCTGCTCACATGCATTGGCATAGCTTCCCTATTCGGCTTTAACCTCACATAGTTGAAACCCAAACTATGGTCGCGGACGCTAAAAATAGAGCAATCAAGTAGATTCCACTTCTCTATGATGATTTTATGCCTTTCTAAAACAGCTTTTTACTTGGGGTAATGATCACTTCAGACTGGTGAATGTGGGTTGTTGGGAGAAAAACTGTGCCAGAGGTAGAGTGTAATGTTTTTCACCATACCAACAAACCAATTTTACTCCACTAACGTTAGCTCCTCATCTGGATAGAGCACGGTTTAATACAACCCTACTGTGGAATCCTAATCAAGCCCGATGCATCACCTATAGCCCTTTATGGTGCCTTGTTAAAGATCACATTGTGTTTATAGATGCCAATGGTCACAGCCTGTCACGCAGATAGCCCTGAAATATCCACGCTGATCAGTACAGGATGTTAGAAGCAGATTGTTCAAATTCTTTGTGGGCCATCTTTTTTCTTCTTCGTACAATCATTTCTTCTCTCTGTCTGGAGGATCACGTTGATGACTGATATTTCCTCACTTTCCCATCCTGCTGAAGAGATAAGAGAGGAGAGAGAGGACATTGTAGCTCTCTATCGAGTGGCCTTCAGAATCACTTTCAGAGGCTTCTTTCTCGGCTCTGAGACAAACCAGCCCCAGCTTGAGGGCATGTTGTTTTACTAGTCATCAATTAGATTCGAACTCACACGTTTGGCAAGTCCCTCTTCTCTTACAGACATCTTGAAAGAGGCTTCTTGTATTCCTCCTAGTTCCTCATCTACTCCTAGTCCCCCCATTTTCCTCCTTGAAAGAAATGAACTACTCCGCTCCTGGTTGCCCTTGATGATGGGTGTTGGAGTCATCTTAAATAGTTGCCCAGGTTGCTTCCTGTTTCCTGCTTTTCGCCCCATCATAATATGACTAGAAAACCCACAGAGGTGGCCTGGCAACACCATCCAAACCAGGCCCTTTACACCCTCTAGTGACCACTGATGTCATCTTTGCCTCTCCACCTTGGAGCACAGACGCTGGGGCTCTTTCAGTTCCAAATACTGGCTGTGGACAAGAACCAGGAACTAAGCAGGGGTTTGATGATCAGGTGTTGGGAGACTTTGGAGACTTTGCCTTTGGAGACTGGCAGAGAGAGGGCGAGTGTCTACTGTATGTGTGTGTGTGTGCATGTGTGCTTTTGTACAGTTTGTGTGTGTGTGTGTGTGTGTGTGTGTGTGTGTGTGTGTGTGTGTGTGTGTGTGTGTGTGTGTGTGTGTGTGTGTGTGTGTGTGTGTGTGTGTGTGTGTGTGTGTGTGTGTGTGTGTGTGTGTGTGTGTGTTTTCAGACTCCAAAAATGGAACTCTGGGTTCTTTTGTGGGTCCTGTGGTCTCACTGGGGCTTTTGGTGACATTAGGCCAGCTGACAGCGATTAGGACAGCGGCGCTTTAGCTAATAGCTAATACACAGTGGAAATCAACCAAGAAATGGGAGTCATGTGGGGTCGCGTCCCAATGAGGAAGCATGTGAGGTCAGGGGGAGGCGCTAGCTTCCACCCAGGGATTTGGGATAGCATGGAGGACTGGGTTGGCATGCCCTCTCCAGGAGATGGGAAGGGGTGTTGCATTGTGTTATTGGTAATGTGGGTATATTTTGGTTGATGGAGGAAGAGGGGGTGTAGCTATGCCCCGTGTCCCGTCCCAAGGGCCCCAGCCCTGGGTTAGCTCCCTCTCTTAGGGTCCCTCTAGGCACCTGGAGAATGGTGTTATCGCGCGGAGGAATGAGGAGTGAGTCTCTCCTCCTTCACTGCCACATTCACTCACTCCCTGCCTAAGGACCTGCCAGGGGTAGAACAAGAGGAGAGAGAGATTGAAAGAAGACATTGACAACGGAGAGGGAGAGATAGTATCTGTCTTCGTACTGTCACTTCCACTGGACACTACTCTACTCTACTACACTTGAATATCCTGCTGAAGTCTGAAATGTATACAGCCCTGGCACTTTTTCCCTTTTCTGGTTTTGAGCATATGGAACTGATTTGAACCGCTGGAGTTTGTTTTTAAAGTTGAACTGTTTCCCATGACTTGGAAGACTCAACCCCCTTTTCTGTGTCTCTCTTTCCCCCCTTGGTCTCCCCCCATCTGTCTCTCCTTCTCTATCTCATCCATCCATCCATCCTTTCTTTTTTTCTTTCTTTCTTTCTTTCTTTCTTTCTTTCTTTCTTTCTTTCTTTCTTTCTTTCTTTCTCTATCTCCTAGGGCCAAAGACATGAAGAACCGGCTTGCTTTCCTGAGGAGGAGGAATGAGTCTCCCGGAAGCAACCCACCCGGCAAATTCGACAAATCCTTGAAGTCGTCAGTAAAGTGAGTGTTTTGTGTATGACTGTGTGTGTGTATGTTTGTCAGTGTGTGTGTGTCTGTGTGTGTGTGTGTGTGTGTGTGTGTGTGTATGTCCACATGGCCGCATCTTGGATCTCACCCCAGCTGGTGATGCCTTGGCTCAGACAGACAGACATACAGACGAGTGGGCAGCATGAAGAAGAGCTTGTAAATCCACAGAGAGAAAGACAGAAATTAAGGAAGGAAGGAAGAGAGGAAGGAAGGAAAAGGGATATTGGATTAATTACGTCTTGATGTGTTTAGCGATTCCTGGTTGATCCGTAAGCTAAGGCGGATGTTATAGCTGTTATAGGTTAGGCGGATGTTATAGCTGTTATAGGTTAGGCGGATGTTATAGCTGTTATAGGTTAGACGGATGTTATAGGTGTTATAGGTTAGGCGGATGTTATAGGTGTTATAGGTTAGGTGGATGTTATAGCTGTTATAGGTTAGACGGATGTTATAGCTGTTATAGGTTAGGCGGATGTTATAGCTGTTATAGGTTAGACGGATGTTATAGCTGTTATAGGTTAGGCGGATGTTATAGCTGTTATAGGTTAGGCGGATGTTATAGCTGTTATAGGTTAGGCGGATGTTATAGCTGTTATAGGTTAGGCGGATGTTATAGCTGTTATAGGTTTAGGCGGATGTTATAGCTGTTATAGGTTAGGTGGATGTTATAGCTGTTATAGGTTAGGCGGATGTTATAGCTGTTATAGGTTAGACGGATGTTATAGCTGTTATAGGTTAGGTGGATGTTATAGCTGTTATAGGTTAGGCGGATGTTATAGGTGTTATAGGTTAGGTGGATGTTATAGCTGTTATAGGTTAGGCGGGTGTTATAGCTGTTATAGGTTAGACGGATGTTATAGGTGTTATAGGTTAGGCGGGTGTTATAGCTGTTATAGGTTTAGGCGGATGTTATAGCTGTTATAGGTTAGGTGGATGTTATAGCTGTTATAGGTTAGGTGGATGTTATAGCTTTGTCCTACAGTTTATTTATGCTCCCTTTTCTACCTATTTAAATCGAGAATGTTTTAGGGGGTGTATCTCTATTATCTTTAATGCACGTGTTTTGGCGGTTGATTTTGAGTTACAACGTTGTGAAATGTTGATGGGTCAGTTACAGGTCAGCTCTGCTAACAGACAGATCCAGTCAGACCACATCAATATCCATGGTTACATGTATGTCTATACTGTATTTATACTGTAGCTATGTGGCTGTTTTGAGTGGCAAAACTGGTTGGTCATAGATAAATGGTTAATGTACAAGTCTAATGTATAGTCTGCATGCTGCCATTGCGCCTTTAGAATACGAGTGCCCGAACTCAAGCTGCATCTACTCAACTGCTATATTATTTCAAATCAATTCAAGCGTGCATTGTGTTGCATAATGCATTAAATATCTCTCAGCAACAGTAACAGAACGAGCAGGAGGTCCACTTGTCAGAATATGTAGTCATGCATTATATTAACACAGGTTTTGTCCACGGAGGGAGGGAGGGAGGGAGGGAGGGAGGGAGGGAGGGAGGGAGGGGAGGGAGGGAGGGAGGGAGGGAGGGAGGGAGGGAGGGAGGGAGGGAGGGAGGGAGGGAGGGAGGGAGGGAGGGAGGGAGGGAGGGAGGGAGGGAGGTGTTTGGCAGCAATGCATCAGAACTGGGAATTTCATTGTTTCGTATTGAAATGTTATATTCAAAAGAACATAGCGCATGTATGTTAGGCAGACATTTATTTAGTAGGATATTTCATTCATTCACAAAGTCAGTTGCAACATTAACTGATAGAAACGGAAATAAAGTAGAAAATGTAAATGTCTGGGCAGATATGTGAAGGAGAGGAAGCATATCCTCTATCTGAGAGCAGAGAGAATGAAGGAGTAAAGGGGAGGGCAGAAAAGATGGGGGGTGGACCCTCAGCCTCAAACCCTATCTCCATTGGCTGGTTTAGTCCCCGCCCCTCCTCTGCCTCCTGAGCTGCAGTGAGAGGGAGTATAAGGTGAGACATCTAGTGGAACCAGTTCGACATACTTACGCACACACACTCATACACATTCACACACGCTCGCTCACACACAGCCCCAGAGCACCAGCGAGTGTGAAAGAGGGGGAAAAAAAAGAAAGCGAGAAGAAGACGATAGGAATAGCAATTCCACAGAGTACTAGCCAAAGGACCACGCTCCTTACCAGTTCAGTGCAGTACAGGGGAGCACAGGGCTTCGGATGGGTCACACCATGAGAAACCTGGCAGAGATGGGCTTGCTAAAGAACCGCTCCGTTTTCATTTGCAGGCCCACCCCAGAGGAGGCACTCAAATGGGGGGAATCTCTGGACAAGCTGCTGGCCCACAAATGTAAGTCTGCCTTTCCTTCTAACTCTTTTCCTGCTTTATTCTCTCTGTCCATTTGATCAATCAAACCAAATGGGAAAAAGGAAATGACTAATACCCATCTGGGTTTGATTGCCATATGTTCCCATATGGATCTGGTTTGAGTTGAACTGAAGCATGGTGAACAATTGCATTGAATAAGGAACAATGCGTGAATAAGGAACAATGCGCATGTGTTTTGGGGGGGGGGGGGTGGTATGGGCAGGAAATATGTTCATACTTGTTGCTTATGCAATGTGAATTCAGTGCGTGAGTTGTTGCTCCCTTGCTGTGAATGGGCAGTCTGTTGAGGCACTCTGCTGCAGCTCTCCCACTAATCACGGTGGATGAATAGAGCCATGCATTAGTGTAGGGGGAGAGGGGACAGATTATGGATGGGCTGGGCGGCCGAGAGAAAGAGGACGTCAGAGTAGTGTTGCTGTATTTGTATGATTCCATAATTCATATCCTCGGTCTGAGCGCTGTCGGGCTGCGATTCCAAATCCCCATTCAATTGTTTCTCAGTGACGACGTGGGCTCAGACAAGCCAACACCATTTATCCCTAACAGAGGAGAGACAAGCGGCACAAGACTTTGATCCCAACTTGCCCTCCTCTCTTTTTCTGCTATTTCATGTTTTTTTCTAACTTCCTTTAAAAATGTCTTCTGGCTGAACTGTAGTGAAGTCTCTCTCTGCTCCTGTAGTGTAATCAGCATGGGAGGCGGGGGTTATGTGAACAGAAAGGTGCTGGCGACCAGGCAGGGTGGGACTCGGCTTCCTGCTATTCTTACTCTACCAATGTCTTTTCCTTAAGTCATTCAGGACACCATCCCAGTAGCCAAAGCAACAGGAATAGGTTGACAAGCAAACTGACCCCCCCCAGAACATGAATGGCATCTCGTTGTACAGAGACAAGATGACAAAAGACATACCAATGAGCGGTGTCGACGAGAGGGAAAAGTAAGAGTGTAGTGTAGGGTCATTGTTGTTTATGGGAGGTGACTGAAGTGTCTTGGAGCGTGTTGGCTTTAGTCCCCTTTTGAACAGTGTGACTCAATGGACTGGGCTACTGTGCTATTTTAGGTAGTCTCCCTCGCTGAGAGAGATGACGCTGTGTTGCCATGGCTCTCCAGACACGTCCACTAACCCACACCTCTCTGTTTCTTTCCCTCCTGCCTTCTTCCCTTCAGATGGCCTGGCAGCGTTCAGAGCTTTCCTGCGCACAGAATTCAGCGAGGAGAATCTGGAATTCTGGTTGGCGTGCGAGGATTACAAGAAGATTAAGTCGCAATCCAAGATAGCGTCCAAAGCCAAGAAAGTCTTCGCTGAATACATTGCCATCCAGTCTTGTAAAGAGGTGAGCAGCCATCCCCATACACATACAGACAAGGGATGATGGAAAATACCCTTCATCTGTAATGTCCCCTTTTTATACCTAAACGAGCTCTCCGCTTGCTTACCTCAACCTCACTCATTCTTTTTATACCTCCGCTTGCTTACCTCAACCTCACTCATTCTTTTTATACCTCAACGAGCTCTCCGCTTGCTTACCTCAACCTCACTCATTCTTTTTATACCTCAACGAGCTCTCCGCTTGCTTACCTCAACCTCACTCATTCTTTTTATACCTCAACGAGCTCTCCGCTTGCTTACCTCAACCTCACTCATTCTTTTTATACCTCAACGAGCTCTCCGCTTGCTTACCTCAACCTCACTCATTCTTTTTATACCTCAACGAGCTCTCCGCTTGCTTACCTCAACCTCACGCATATGACTGAAATGTATAATCCGCTCCTCACACCTCCCTGACAGAGACTAGAAAATAACTTGTTCCTGCTATAAATTGAAAAGGCAGGGATTTTGGCTGGCCCCCTCACCATTGTTCCCTAAACTAAATATGTTAGGTTGATGACTGTGTAATCCTGTCAAAATGTGCTCCCACAAAGGAACAAGTGAGCTGGAGAGGACGTGAGATCATGCCTGACAAACAGGCTTTCTTTGGCCACCTGACACGCACCAAATAGACTCCCTCACTTTTCCCCTTTCCCTTTTTGTTTCAAACCTGGAGAGCCGAGTGGAAACTTCGAGTCAAAAATCAGCCCCGACAGCTTGAACCAGTTTCTGGTAGCACTGAAACTAACCTGCTACTCTGTCTCCTCCTTTCCTCCCCTCCCTGGTTCCCTCTCTCAGGTGAACTTGGACTCGTACACTCGAGAGCACACTAAGGACAACCTTCAGAATGTGACGCGTTCCTGCTTCGACCTGGCCCAGCGCAGGATATACGGCCTGATGGAGAAGGACTCGTACCCTCGTTTCCTCCGCTCAGAGCTCTACATGGACTTAGTCAACCAGAAGAAGGCCAGCACCACGTCCACCTCCTCATCGTCGTAAACACGCAGAGATCAAGATAGAAAGTGAGAGACGACGACGAAAGAGAGAAGGCAGAGACTTGAAAGCAGGGGGAGGTAGATTTTTTTCATGTTCGCCTTTTTGTTTTGTTTCTGCCTTCATCCTGTCCCGTCATGAGTTGGGTGTGAGAAAGACGGCGAGCTAGGCCGTGGCACTGAGGGGGGTGTTGTGTACACAACGACGATGACAACAGGCTGATGGAGGGCGGATAGAGAGCCCAGTCAGGACAGCTGGTCACCGTCATGTGAGGGCTTGTCCAAGGGTTTCTCGGATCGCTCTCATTGATCACTGTCTGTCGTTCATAATGACATATGTTATTGTGTCCATATTTAAGTTATCTTCCGGATGTACTGGAGAAAGGGTTGAAACGTCTGCAGACATGAAGACAGCCCAGTACTGTGTTGATGCAAATGTTATATTTAGTATTTTTTTTGACACCCCCCCTATCCTCCTCCTCCTTTGGAGCCTGTTGGTACGACACAGAGGTTTGTTTTGTCCTAGTTTTTCCATGTCTCAAAGCTTTCATGACCATTTTCAAATGGACTTGCGAGAAAAAGGAGAAATTGGGTTGCTGGATCAATGTCTGAATGAAAAGACGTTTTTTTGAGCTTTTTTCTGTTGTCATGTTCTCCAGTTCACGGCGTGCACACCTCTTTCAAGCAGAGTCGGCACCTGTTCTGTTCAGCACCCTCTCACAGGGTCCCACCTCGTCGCATTCATCTAAAGAATACGGAAAAAGACACAGAGACAGAGAGAGAGAGAGAGAGAGAGAAAGATGGAGAAAATACAAATATCAACAATGGAACGGACCAAAACTGCAGAACAGCAGAAATGTGCCACTCACTCGAAAACATATGGGGGGGGGGAGAAAGACTTGTTGCCTGTCTCCAAAGACTGTCGGGGAAAAAAATGAGCAATTCATTGTAGCTCCACCTGGACTGAACAAGGCAGCATTCTCAGGACATTAAGGCACTTGACTATGAAGCTTCCAAGCTTGAATTTGTTTTTTCATTTTTGTTTTTACACATACAATGTTTTCTTTTTTTAATGGTTTTAGGTTCAAACCTGCACTCCATATGTATACTGAGCAATATTGTTTGGGAGGATGCTCTTTTCATAGACATAAAAAAACACCTGTACAAAGGTTTGCCTATTTATTTAGATACCTTGCCGGATGCTTCACCCATTGCACTCAGCTAAAAGCGCTCCCTCACCCTAGTCATGAAATAGGTCCACCGCTGTCCTGACTTTAAGTGCAATATGTTATTGTTTATTTTCCTTTTTTGGGGGGATAAGTTTCAATTTTGATTGGAAAAACAATGGCTTGATCTCTGTGTTATACACTTTATTTGCAAGAGTCATGTTGCAAAATTCAGCTATAAGGTTGATTTGACAGTTTAAGTAAATAAACAAGGAAAGACACATGAATTAAACAAGTCATTCTTACTGTGTACCCTGGCAGCAGGCAGCTAGGGGTTTAAGGATGTACATATCATTCTTTAAGAAAATAAAGAAAAAACAAGAAAACAAGAGGTTTCACTTGCGTCGAGCTGGAACCTGGCTGTATCTATGTAAATACGAGAGACTCAAAGCTATAAGATGACATGTAATTGTTATTAAAAAAAAATGAGGAAGGTCCACCCTTTCCTGGTCATACAATGCTTGTCAGGAGTTTATGAAATGTGTTTGATCATTTTCACTGTTTACAATTCAAACCCAACTCCTAAGATAGCAAGCAAAAAAGACAATAGAAATACATTTGGTGTCATTGCTGAAGATAAATAAAACAACCAACTGGTGAAATAATAAATCATGTCTCTGAAATTTCATTCGCTGTGAATTGTATTACATATCTGTATGTCTACGTTCTTCACCTTTGGTAAGTGTTGCTAATACAAAACTTCAGTTGGAGCAGAAACACATGCATATCCAAGTACCTACTACAATCTGAGCTCCCATACTACACAACAGTGTGACAAGATAGCCTGTGTCCCTGGACATACCGTTTATTTATCTGTTATTTTACCAGGTAAGTTGACTGAGAACACATTCTCAGTTGCAGCAACAACCTGGGGAATAGTTACAGGAGAGAGGGGGATGAATGAGCCAATTGTAAACTGGGGATTATTAGATGACTGTGATGGTTTGAGGGCCAGATTGGGAATTTAGCCAGGACACCGGGGTTAACACCCCTACGATAAGTGCCATGGGATCTTTAATGACCTCAGAGAGTCAGGACACCCGTTTAACATCCCATCCGAAAGACGACACCCTACACAGGGCAGTGTCCCCAATCACTGCCCTGGGGCATTGGGAGATTGTTTTAAAACAGAGTGCCTCCTACTGGCCCTCCAACACCACTTCTAGCAGCACCTGGTCTCCCATCTAGAAACTGACCAGTACCAACCCTGCTTAGCTTCAGAAGCAAGCCAGCAGTGATATGCAGGGTGGTATGCTGCTGGCTGTATGCTGCTGTACAGTGTGTATGAATAGACCCCAAAAATAAACATCAATGGAAGCTCGGGCATTCCCTTCTAGTCCTTAGTTAAGTATACTATGTCCATGATCTGCAAAGAACATGCACAATAAAGTATATATTATCTCATCTTGTCTTAGTTGTGCAGAGAACAACAACAAACACAATTGACTTGAATTGAATTGGAAAAAAAAGAGCGCTTTAGCCTTGTTAATACCTGGGACTAACATGCGTCCGTTGTCATCAAAGCATTTCGCTGCACCTTCACTAACATCTACAAACTGTGTAGACGACCAATAAACGTTGATTTGATCGGGACAAAGGACGCATGTTAGAACCAGTGATAAACAAGACAAAGACAAAGACAAAGCCCTTATTTTTCATCATGGATCTTGTTATGGAGGCAGCTCTACAGGGTGGTCACTAGCTGGCACAACCAAAAAGTCATAAAATCACATTTTAAACCTAACCCTAACCTTAATCCTAACCTTAACCACATAGCTAACCCTAATGGCCTCACCTTCAATTAAGACCCAAAGGCAAATGTTTGTTTTCATCCATTTTTACAATTCCTATTTTGACTTTGCAGCTGACCCATCTAGCCCAGGGATGCCCAGACTTTGGTTCTACTTAGGATCTACTTTTTTCACCCTCTTCCTAACGTGGTCTACCCCCCGCCAATATTATATAACATTTCACCTTATTTTAAACCAGGCGCGGACTAACTCGCAAGTGTCTTCAATGACATTTTCAAACTCTCCCTGACTGAGTATATAATACCTACATGATTCAAGCAGACCACCATAGTCCCTGTGCCCAAGAAAGTAATGGTAAGCTGTCTAAATGATTACTACCCTGTAGCATTCACGTCTGTAGCCTTAAAGTGCTTTGTAAGGCTGGTCATGCCTCACATCAACAGCATCCTCCTGGATACCCTAGACACACTCCAATTCGCATACCACCCCAACAGATCCACAGATGACGCAATCTCAATCCCACTCCACACTGCCCTTTTCCACCTGGACAAAAGGAACACCTATGTGAGAATACTATTAATTGACTACAGCTCAGCTTTCAACACCATTTTGCCCACAAAGCTCATCACTAAGCTAAGGACTCTGGGACTAAACACCACCCTCTGCAACTGGATCGTGGACTTCCTGACGGGATGCCCCCAGGTGGTAAGGGTAGGCAACAACACGTCTGCCACGCTGATCCTCAACACTGGGGCCCCTCAGGGGTGTGTACTTAGTCCCCTCTTGTACTCCCTGTTCACCCATGACTGCGTGGCCGAACATGACTCCAACACCATCATTAAGTTTGCTGAAAACACAACCGTGGTAGGCCTGATCACTGACAATGATGAGACAGCCTATAGGGAGGAGGTCAGAAAACTGGCAGCGTGGTGCCAGGACAACAACCTCTCCCTCAATGTGAGCAAGACAAAGGAGCTGATCGTGGACAACAAGAAAAGGCGGGCCAAACAGGCCCCCACTAAAATCAACGGGATGGAGTGGAGCGGGTCGAGAGTTTCAAGTTCCTTGGTGTCCACATCACCAACGATCTATCATGGTCCAAACACACCAAGACAGTTGTGAACTGTAAAGTATGGTGGAGGGAGCATCGAGGTTTGGGGCTGCTTTGCAGCCTCAGGGCCTGGACAGCTTGCTATCATCAACGGAAAAATGAATTCCCAAGTTTATCAAGACATTTTGCAGGAGAATGTAAGGCTATGTGTCTGCCAATTGAAGCTCAACCAAAGTTGGGTGATGCAACAGGACAACAACCCAAAACACAGAAGTAAATCAACAACAGAATGGCTTCAACAGAAGAAAATATGCCTTCTGGAGTGGCCCAGTCAGAGTCCTGATCTCAACCTGATTTTAAAATGCTGTGGCATGACCTCGAGAGCAGTTCACACCAGACATCACAAGAATATTGTTGAACTGAAACAGTTTTGTAAAGAAGAATGGTCCAAAATTCCTCCTGACCGCTGTGAAGGTCTGATGCGTAACTACAGAAAACATTTGGTTGAGTTTATTGCTGCCAAAGGAGGGTCAACAAGTTATTAAATGCAAAGGTTCACATACTTTTCCACCCTACACTGTGAATGTTTACATGGCGTGTTCAATAAAGACATGAAAACATATAATTGTTTGTGTGTTGTTCGTTTATGCAGACTGTGTTTGTCTATTGTTGTGACTTAGATGAAGATCAGATCAAATTTAATGACCAATATATGCAGAAATTCAGATAATTCCAAGGGGTTCACATACTTTTTCTTGCCACTGTGTATAGCCTCGTTATTGTTTTGTTATTGTGTTACTTTTTTTTATTTTTTACTTTAGTTTATTTGCTGACTCTTCTTGAGCTGCACTGTTGGTTAAAGGCTTGTAAAGTAAGCATCTCTTGTAAGGTCTACACTTGTTGTATTCGGCGCACGTGACAAGTAAAGTTTGATTTTTGATTTAAGAAGACCCCTGCTTGATAATGCTAGCTAGCCAATGAATTTCAACTCTGACAAACATATTGATAACTAACCCAGTTTTGCAAGTTAAGTAGCTCACTACTTTTATGAGAACAGACGTGTCGTTTGGGTTCGTACTTGCTCTCAATAACTCAGGCCCGAGCGGCATTCTGCCGGGCTAAGTTAGTTAGCACTAGCTAACTAGCATTTGGGGGCTTTGTCTGCTACTAGTGCTAAAACAACATGCCTGTTCTGATAAGTCTATTGCGTATTTTCTAGGGCAAACAAATGATGAAGGATGGTATTTGTCTAGCCTGAGTACCAGTCTTTTTAGCTAACATGTTACAAATAACAAGCATTCAGCTGAGTAACGTTACTATGCAAACAGCAGCGTAACAGCATCAGTCAGCATTACAGGCAACACTTGTACCATGTCATATGTAGTAGTGTTGAAATGTATTCAATTTTGAGGTTTCATCCTAATATTACACTTTATAAAAATCATGGGTGATTTAAAATATAACAAAACCGTTTGATATAAAAACACCAGATTTTCAAATTGTTTTATTAATTTAGAAATTATGAAAAATAATTTATCATTAGACCAATAAGAAAACTAGAGGGTGTTTTGGTCATTTGTCTGCAGGAAAGGCTACATATACTTTTGATACATAAGTATATTTTAAACCAAATACTTTTAGACTTTTACTGAAGTAGTATTTTACTGGGTAACTTTCACTTTTACTTGAGTCCTTTTCTATTGAGTATTTCTCCACCAGCTGCCATCTGTTTTTCAAACACAAGCACTTGAACATGCGCACACACAAACACGCACAAATGTGGGCACACTCGTGCAGATATGCACACACAAATACTCAGTTCTGCCTCAAGGACAAGACTCATCCCAATAAACGTCAAACAGGAAGATAAGCCCTGAAACAATCAAGAGCCTCCTTTATACCTGGGGCTAACATGTGTCCTTCATCCTGATCTTATCCACATTCTTATGATGCCCACATTGTAGACGTTGCAGCTACACATGGTAATAGAATGTGTCTCTTATCCATGCACTGTGTCCCTGTTGTGACCAGATATCCTGGTCCCTCCCTTTATGTTTTGAACAGATATTAATTCCAAAAAATATTTATTCATTTTAAGACATGTGGAAAAGTATGTGGAACATCTAATTCCAAAATCATTGGCACTAGATGTTGGAACATTGATGCGGGGACATGCGTCCATTCAGCCACAAGAGCATAGTGAGGTCGAGCACTGATGCTGAGTGATTAGGCCTTCCTTGCAGTCGGTGTTCGATGTAGTTGAGGTCAGGGCTCTGTGCAGGCCAGTCAAGTTCTTCCTCACTGATCTCGACAAACCATCTCTGTATGGACCTCGCTTTGTGCACGCACAGGGGCATTGTCATGCTGAAACAGAAAAGGGCTAGCCCCAAACTGTTGCCACAAAATTGTAAGCACAGAATCGTCTAGAATGTCATTCATTGTATGCTGTAGCGTTAAGATTTCCCTTCACTGGAACTAAGGGGCCTAGCCCGAACCATGAAAAACAGCCCCAGACCATTATTCCTCCTCCACCAAACTTTGAAGTTGGCACTATGCATTGGGGCAGGTAGCGTTCTCCAAACATCTGGCATCTTCCAAACCCAGATTAGTCCGTTGGACTGCCAGATGGTGAAGCATGATTCATCCAATAGGGGTGAGCTATTGCTCTGCCATGGAAACCCATGTCATGGAAACTCCAGACGAACAGTTCTTGTACTTCCAGGACAATTTGGAACTGAGAAGTGAGTGTTGCAACCGAGGACAGACGGTTGTTACACACTACGCATTTCAGCACTCGGCAGTTCCGTTCTGTGAGCTTGTGTCTCCTACCACTTCGCGGCTGAGCCATTGTTGCTCCTAGATGTTTCCACTTCACAATAACATCACTTATAGTTGAGCGGGGCAGCTCTAGCATTGCAGAAATTTGATGAGGTGACTTGTTGGAGGTGACTGTCATCCTATGACAGTGCTATGTTGAAAGTTACTGAGCTCTTCAGTAAGGCAATTCTACTGCCATTGTTTGTCTATGGAGATTGCATGGCGGTGTGCTCGATTTTATATTCCTACCAGCAACGGGTGTGGCTGAAATAGCCAAATCCACTATTTTGAAGGGGTGTCCACATACTTTTGTATATATAGTGTATATTGATGAAACAGGATAAAGTCTCAGCACACTGCCTTTTGCCTCAAGCACTTTCACAAATCAGCTTTGAGTGTGAGGTAGATTCTGCCTCTTATCTACAACACATATGTTGATGCCATAAGTCAATGGCGTCACCTGTCAATGATTCGGATAAAAACGGTTTAAATGGTTTCACTGACGATCTGTCTACACTTGTAACATATCCAGCCACAATGTGTGCCTGACTACCTGCAGAATTGGTCAGGAAGATCTGATCACAATCATATCACAATGTGTCTTTTAATTGTCTACACGTGTCTATAAATGTGGGTACAATCAGAATGTGGACAAGATTAGGACAAAGGACTCATGTTAGAACCAGGTATAAACGGGGCACGAGGGTTGTCCTCGTGCCCACTTTCCAAGTAGACTTCTGTTGTTGTCAGCTCACAGAGGGATGTAGATGGGGACAACAGAGGAAATGGAGGTCTGTGATGAGTTTTAGGGTTGATTGGGGGGTAAGTAGGGGTGGGATAGGACTTGGGGAAAGAAGTGGGGTGAGGGGGGTATTTGTTTTTGATCTGAGCAGTTTGCAGTTTGAAGAGACAGTTACTTTAGAGATCTCTTTTACCAGCTGCCATCACACACACACACACACACACACACACACACACACACACACACACACACACACACACACACACACACACACACACACACACACACACACACACACACACACACACACACACACACACACACACACACACACACACACACACACACACACAAATACACGAAGATAGGCACGCACAAATGCACATACACTACTCAACCTCTCTATCCCGCCCTCAAATCTCGTTTCCTCTCCCTGCCCCTTGTTTCCTCCCCCTGCCCCTTGTTTCCTCCCCCAGTGTCTTTGTCTTTTTTCTCCTCCTTTGTATCTCCTGGCTTTTTTCCCTCCAACCATGGAGACCCTTGTCACGAGCCAGCCTCTTCTCCTAAATCCTCTTTTAAACACTTCCTTCCTCTCAGGCATTTGTTTTTGCCATTCCCCACGTCAGTCATTCCCTAAAAAATGTGAGTTTTGTGAGTTTACAGCAGAGCACCACACGTTTCCTGTCTATAGCCTACTTTGTCCCACAATCAACAACGGCCGCCACCATCCTCTGGTATATAGAGTTTCTATTACATTTTCATATGTTATTAAAATGAAAATATTCTACCCAGTGATGGAGACTTGCATAACAAAGGAGAAACCATTTCGTTTCCCTTCTGGAATGACACACTTGTGTATATCCTTTCGAGATCTGAAGTGGAGAATTGTCATGTTGTCCTTGTAACATCCCTACCGTACAAACAAACAATGACAAATCCACTCAGACCATCCTCATGGAAACTAAAGCTCAACCATGATTCTTAGGTTGTGATTCAAACGAAGGCGCATTGTCGACAAACACACTGCACTTGACTTTTGAACCTTTCTAGCGCAGGGGTTCCGCTAGTGGAACACCTCGACAACATTCCGCTGAAAGGGCAGCGTGCGAAATTCAAAAATATTTTTGGGTAATATGTAACTTTCACACATGAACAAGTCCAATACAGCAAATAAAAGATAAACATATTGTTAATCTACCCATCGTGTCCAATTTAAAAAATGCTTGACAGCTAAAGCACAACACATGATTATGTTAGATCACAGCCAAGTCGAAAAAACACACAGCCATTTTCCAGCCAAAGATAGGAGTCACAAAAAGCAGACATATAGATGAAATGAATCACTAACCTTTGATGATCTTCATCAGATGACATTCATAGGACATCATGTTACACAATACATGTATGTTTTGTTCAATAATGTGCATATTTATATCCAAAATTCTCAGTTTACATTGGCGCCTTACGTGCAGTAATGTTTTGATTCCAAAACATCCGGTGATTTTTCAGAAATACTCATAATAAACATTGATAAAAGATACTAGTGTTATTCACAGAATTAAAGATAGACTTCTCCTTAATGCAACCGCTGTGTCAGATTTCAAAAAGACATAATCTGAGAACGGCGCTCAGAACCCAAAACAGCCAGAGGAATATCCGCCATTTTGGAATCAACAAAGTTGGAAACAACACCATAAATATTCACATACCTTTGATGATCTTCATCAGAAGGCACTCCCAGGAATCCCAGTTCGACAATAAATGACTGATTTGTTCCATAAAGTTCCATCATTTATGTCCAAATAGCCACTTGTTGTTAGCGTGTTCAGCCCAGTAATCCATCTTCATGAGGCACAGGCACTTCATCCAGACAAAAACTGAAAAGTTCCATTACAGTCCTTTAGAAACATGTCAAACGATGTATGGAATCAATCGTTAGGATGTTTTTAACATAAAACATCAATAATGTTCCAACTGGAGAATTCCTTCTTCAGAAAAAGCACTGGAACTAAAAGTAACTCTGTCAGGGGAGCATGCGTTATGAGACCAAGTCTCTCTGCCAGACCACTGACTCAAAGAGGTCTTATGAGTCCCTCCTTTATAGTAGAATCCTCAAACCAGTTTCTAAAGACGTAGTGGAAGCCCTAGGAAGTGCAAACTCATCCATATGTCAATGTGTACTCGGTAGCCCAAGCTTTGAAAAACTCCAAACCTCAGATGTCCCACTTCCTGGTTGGATTTTTCTCTGGTTTTCGTCTGCCATATGAGTTCTGTTATACTCACAGACATAATTCAAACCGTTTTAGAATCTTCAGAGTGTTTTCTATCCAATACTAATAATGATATGCATATATTAGCATCTGGGACAGAGTAGGAGGCAGTTCACTCTGGGCATTCTCTTCATCCAAAAGTGAAAATGCTGCCCCCTATCCCAAAAAGTGATAAGCTCTTGAGCCGATATTTGCAGCATGCTTCGCGAAGGTCAGGTAAATTTCTTTAAAATCTGCATTGTCAATGCAATGTGCTTGTCCGCTTGTCCGCTTGTCGACATAGCATGTTTGATTGAATCCCAGCAACAGGGCTCGATTACATCCTTATCGCTGAAGTTCAGCGTTATAGTGCGATTGAACATTTTTAAGGTAGTTACAAATTGAGCTGACATATGCAGGCAGCGTTTACCGTGAATGCCATCTCCACTAACACAAGAACATTGCCTTTAAATTTCTATCGCTATGTAGAGCAGATCTTAGCGCTACGGACTGAATTGAGTTCTTAGTGGTGTGTGTCTCACGTAGCTACGTACATACCTCCCTAGGATCTGTAGATTTCTGACGGCATGCTCTGCTGCTTGAGTCAGTCCTTTACCATACGACTGTGTATCTATGGTTCTGATTATGTTGATATGATAACACTATTTTAGTGTAAAAGCTGTTTGAAAATACCACCTGAATTTCACCTGAATTTCAGCTTGTTTTAGTGGGATGGGGTTTTGCCATGCCAGGTGTCATCACCAGGCAGTAAATTAGTTAATAGTCAAATAATAAACAGAGTTCCAAATCTCTCTGCCAAATATATCACATTTTCAGTCCCCACTCAGACTACTCCCAGACAGTCATAGGTAAATTGTTGCTTGAGAAATTGCTGTTTGCTGAGAAGCTATTTATGTTTATTTTTCACCATTTTAAACGGTATGTAGCAAAAACATACAGTGGGGCAAAAAAGTATTTAGTCAGCCACCAATTGTGCAAGTTCTCCCACTTAAAAAGATGAGAGAGGCCTGTAATTTTCATCATAGGTACACTTCAACCATGACAGACAAAATGAGAAAAAAAAATCCATCGTAGGATTTTTTAATGAATTTATTTGCAAATTATGGTGGAAAACAAGTATTTGGTCACCTACAAACAAGCAAGATTTCTGGCTCTCACAGACCTGTAACTTCCTCTTTAAGAGGCTCCTCTGTCCTACACTCATTACCTGTATTAATGGCACCTGTTTGAACTTGTTATCAGTATAAAATACACCTGTCCACAACCTCAAACAGTCACACTCCAAACTCCACTATGGCCAAGACCAAAGAGCTGTCAAAGGACACCGGAAACAAAATTGTAGACCTGCACCAGGCTGGGAAGCCTGAATCTGCAATAGGTAAGCAGCTCGGTTTAAAGAAATAAACTGTGGGAGCAATTATTAGGAAATGGAAGACATACAACACAACTGATAATCTCCCTCGATCTGGGGCTCCATGCAAGATCTCACCCCGTGGGGTCAAAATGATCACAAGAACGGAGAGCAAAAATCCCATAACCACACGGGGGGACATAGTGAATGACCTACAGAGAGCTGGGACCAAAGTAACAAAGCCTACCATCAGTAACACACTACGCCGCCAGGGACTCAAATCCTGCAGTGCCAGACGTGTCCCCCTGCTTAAGCCAGTACATGTCCAAGCCCGTCTGAAGTTTGCTAGAGAGCATGATGATCCAGAAGAAGATTGGGAGAATGTCATATGGTCAGATGAAACCAAAATATAACTTTTTGGTAAAAACTCAACTCGTCGTGTTTGGAGGACAAAGAATCCTGAGTTGCATCCAAAGAACACCATACCTACTGTGATGCATGGGGGTGGAAACATCATGCTTTGGGGCTGTTTTTCTGCAAAGGGACCAGGACGACTGATCCGTGTAAAGGAAAGAATGAATGGGGCTATGTATCGTGAGATTTTGAGTGAAAACCTCCTTCCATCAGCAAGGGCATTGAAGATGAAACGTGGCTGGGTCTTTCAGCATGACAATGATCCCAAACACACCACCCGGGCAACGAAGGAGTGGCTTCGTAAGAAGCATTTCAAGGTCCTGGAGTGGCCATCCAGTGTCCAGATCTCAACCCCATAGAAAATCTTTGGAGGGAGTTGAAAGTCCGTGTTGCCCAGCAACAGCCCCAAAACATCACTGCTCTAGAGGAGATCTGCATGGAGGAATGGGCCAAAATACCAGCAACAGTGTGTGAAAACCTTGTGAAGACTTACAGAAAACGTTTGACCTCTGTCATTGCCAACAAAGGGTATATAACAAAGTATTGAGATAAACTTTTGTTATTGACCAAATGCGTATTTTCCACCATAATTTGCAAATATATTAATAAAAAATCCTATAATGTGATTTTCTGGATTTTCTTTTCTCATTTTGTCTGTCATAGTTGAAGTGTACCTATGACGAAAATTACATCTTTTTAAGAGGGAGAACTTGTATAATTGGTGGCTGACTAAATACTTTTTTTGCCCCACTGTAACTGCATGTAACATATTGATTTGCATTAGTATACGCATCAAAAGTCTCAATGCAAAGTTACACCTCACTTTTCTATGTTTCGAGTTAATAAAACATAAAACCAATCAAAATTTTGAAGAATCTGTAATGTTTTCTAGGGTGTGATGTAATTTGGAGGACCTGGCAAGCCTGCATATTCAATAGAATTTAAAGTCCAACAGAAATAAATTCAAATGTTATACATTTTAGAATAAGGCTGTAATGTAACAAAATGTGGAAAAATGTGAAGGGTTCTGAAAACTTTAAATCAAATCAAATCAAATGTTATTTGTCACATACACATGGTTAGCAGATGTTAATGCGAGTGTAACGAAATGCTTGTGCTTCTAGTTCCGACAATGCAGTAATAGCCAACAAGTAACCTAGCTAACAATTCCAAAACTACTACCTTATAGACACAAGTGTAAGGGGATAAAGAATATGTACATAAAGATATATGAATGAGTGATGGTACAGAGTGGCATAGGCAAGATACAGTAGATGGTATCAAGTACAGTATATACATATGAGATGAGTATGTAAACAAAGTGGCAAAGTTAAAGTGGCTAGTGATACATGTATTACATAAGGATGCAGTAGATGATATAGAGTACAGTATATACGTATACATATGAGATCAATAATGTAGGGTATGTAAACATTATATTAGGTAGCATTGTTTGAAGTGGCTAGTGATATATTTACATAATTTCCCATCAATTCCCATTATTAAAGTGGCTGGAGTTGAGTCAGTGTGTTGGCAGCAGCCACTCAATGTTAGTGGTGGCTGTTTTAACAGTCTGATGGCCTTGAGATAGAAGCTGTTTTTCAGTCTCTCGGTCCCAGCTTTGATGCACCTGTACTGACCTCGCCTTCTGGATGATAGCGGGGTGAACAGGCAGTGGCTCGGGTGGTTGTTGTCCTTGATGATCTTTATGGCCTTCCTGTGACATCGTGTGGTGTAGGTGTCCTGGAGGGCAGGTAGTTTGCCCCCGGTGATGCGTTGTGCAGACCTCACTACCCTCTGGAGAGCCTTACGGTTGTGGGCGGAGTTCTCCCACTTAAAAAGATGAGAGAGGCCTGTAATTTTCATCATAGGTACACTTTAACTATGACAGACAAAATGAGAAAAAAAATCCAGAAAATCACATTGTAGTATTTGTAATGAATTTATCAGCAAATTATGGTGGAAAATAAGTATTTGGTCACTAAACACAAATGCTTTGTTTGTAAATGAAGTGTTGGAGTGTGCCCCTGGCTATCAATAAATTAAAGAAAAGCAAGAACATTGTGTCATCTGATTTGCTTAATATAAGGAATTTGAAATGATTTATACTTCTACTTTTGATACCAAATAATTTTGGACTTTTACTCAAGTAGTATTTTACTGGGTGACTATGCCTTTTATTTGAGTCATTTTCTATTAAGTTATCTTTACTTTTACTCAAGTATGACAATCGGGTACTTTTTCCACCACTGGCTATGTAGTAGGGGTGTGGCGAGTAGTCGGACAAAATGAGTATGGTAAGGGATATGGGACATTTTCTGGATAAGATTATGATCCAAGTAGTTTTTGCAATTATCTGTGATTAGAAAAAATATATATTTTCAGGTGCCAGAACGCATCTCTCTCATGTCAGTCAATCATATATGAGGCGATACATGGTCTAAATAACTCAACTGGCTAGCTTGCCTGTTTGTAAAGAGAAGGGCGGGCTGTACATTGATCCTGCTGCTTTGATTGGATAGAGGAATCTGTATTTCTCTGCCTGCACGCTTCATAATTTCACCTGATCACTTTTCCTCGTGCACTCTGATCATTGAAATTGCTGCTGCCTGCTACTATGATAAATCACATGGCGAGGACGTTTGCTATCAAGCTATCAATGTGCATCATTTCTAACAAGCGGGGCAAGGGAAAGGAAGAAATATGAAACGCTGATGCACATTCTGACTGAGTGACAGCAACTTTGGCTGCTGCTGCTGCAAGTTGAGGACACAGATGCAGACACACCCCCATCTGCGTGCTGCTCCAAATCTGAAGCTTTTTTGCAATGAAAACGTGCAGAGAGGTATTTTAGACATACAGTGCCTTGCGAAAGTATTCGGCCCCCTTGAACTTTGCGACCTTTTGCCACATTAGTCATTTAGGTCAACATTGGATCATTCAGAGATCCTCACTGAACTTCTGGGGAGTTTGCTGCACTGAAAGTAAAGGGGCTGAATAATTTTGCACGCCCAATTTTTCAGTTTTTGCTTTGTTAAAAAGGTTTGAAATATCCAATAAATGTCGTTCCACTTCATGATTGTGTCCCACTTGTTGTTGATTCTTCACAAAAAAAGACAGTTTTATATCTTTATGTTTGAAGCCTGAAATGTGGCAAAAGGTCGCAAAGTTCAAGGGGGCCGAATACTTTCGCAAGGCACTGTATATGCTGTGTTGTCATGTGCTGCTGCCTTGCTATGTTGTTGTCTTAGGTCTCTCTTTATGTAGTGTTGTGTTGTCTCTCTTGTTGTGATGAGTGTTTTGTCCTATATTTATATGACATTTTTTCATTTTTAATCCCAGGCCCCGGCCCCGCAGCAGTCCTTATGCCCTTTTGGTAGGCCGTCATTGTAGATAAGAATTTGTTCTTAACTGACATGCCGAGTTAAATAAAGGTTAAATAAATATAAATAATAATAATGATTCTGTTGTGTGAGAAAACTGCACGTTTTAGAGTAGCCTGTTATTGTCTCCCAGCACAAGGTGCACCTGTGTAGTGATCATGCTGTTTAATCAGCTTCTTGATATGCCACACCTGTCAGGTAGATGGATTATCTTGGCAAAGGACAAATGCTCACTAACAGGGATGTAAACAAATATGTGCACAAAATTTGAGATAAATAATTTTTTTGAGTTTATGGAAAAGTTCTGGGACTATTTATTTCAGTTCATGAAACACTTTACATGTTGCATTTATATTTTTGTTTAATATAGATGGGTTTTGGTCCACAACTCAACAGAGTGCCTGTTGGCTGCTCTCAAATCTTCCCTCTCACACAGTGTGAATGCTGTTCTGCCAGCAATAGGGGGGATTTATACTTGATTAATCCTCAAAGCGGCAATCCCTCTGGCTCTTGGCGAGTTGCTTAGGAAACGCCACATCTCCCATCTGCCATTGCGCTGACCCTGCGGCTACCTGAATCGTGGTTGGCCCGGGATGTGAGTACCAGCGCTCAGATTAACACACGGGGGGTCGGGTGGGGGGCACTTGTTGGAGAGAGGGGGCCTCATAGCAGCATGGCAATAGGGCAGCTAGGGGTGAGGGATGGCAATGTGTGTGTGTGTGTGTGTGTGTGTGTGTGTGTGTGTGTGTGTGTGTGTGTGTGTGTGTGTGTGTGTGTGTGTGTGTGTGTGTGTGTGTGTGTGTGTGTGTGTGTGTGTGTGTGTGTGTGTGTTTACATTTTCGTGTGTGTGTGTTAATGTCGGGTAGCAGCCTCTCAAAAACAGCTTGAGTCTCAGCCAGAAAAGCCCACTTTCCTCCCATATTGGTACAGGAAGGACCCAGCAGAAGGTGTCCTCTCAGTGCACATGCAAAGTAAATTGAAGCTTATGGGCACAACAAGGACACAACATTGAGCCAAGACAGCTCTGTTTGTCTCACTTAGGTTAAGCTTTTTTCCCATTTGTTTGTGTGTCTGTGTGTGTGTCTGGGCGGGCAAACCAGCCCTATGCAGACAGCTCAGGACAGCCTGAGGAACAGAACTGGCGGTCACATATGTGTGCCTTTTGCACACATTGTATATAGACTGCCCATTTTTTTTCTACTGTGTTATTGACTTGTTAATTGTTTATTCCATGTGTAACTCTGTGTTGTCTGTTCACACTGCTATGCTTTATCTTGGCCAGGTCGCAGTTGCAAATGAGAACTTGTTCTCAACTAGCCTACCTGGTTAAATAAAGGTGAAATAAAAATAAATAAAAAATAAATATATACAGTCAATGTTATTTGTTTCTTTCTGTCAGGATTGGTAGGTTTCGAGAGAACCATGACACAAATTGTAACATTGCATAGTTATGTTTTGCATAGGTGTGTGTGTGTGTGTGTGTGTGTGTGTGTGTGTGTGTGTGTGTGTGTGTGTGTGTGTGTGTGTGTGTGTGTGTGTGTGTGTGTGTGTGTGTGTGTGTGTGTGTGTGTGTGTGTGTGTGTGTGTGTGTGTGTGTGGGCATGCATGTTGCCAAAAAAGTGTGTTTATGCAAACGCTAGTTTGTGTGTGTGTTAGCGGTAATGTGTGTGTACTATTCCTGGTCCCAGATGGGCATGTGTTTATGAGCAGAAAGTACATGGGTGAGGTGGGTTTTGGGGGCAGAGTAGAGAGTGCTAGATGCATATAAGGCACAGAGGTGCAACCGTGGGTTACATTGGCAGCAGCAAGAATGGCACACTGTAAACACCTCTACTTCTTTTGACCTGGTCTTACACCTTGCCTGCTAATGATGATGGACTATGTTGTGGTTCATATGAGTGGGGCTGCTGTGATGTGCATTCAGAACATCCAGGAACGCAATGGAGCTCTAGTTCAGAATATCAGGTTGTGCCAATGTGGTTTGTGGAAGGATGTCAAGGGTATGAAGCTCCAGTCACTTAGGACCACTATCTGCTGGCATCTCTCCATTTAATTAACTTAATTTAACTATGTTTGCCTATACACCTGACTGCCAAGTTGTGGATCAATTGCATTTCAAAATCTGCTGATTCTGCAGGACTGGAGTTGTCCGTCTGAAGGACAACGTTGTCCGTCTATCTCTCCTGTATAGTTTTATTTGTGTTCCAGTAATTTTTTATTTATTTTTTATTTTACCTTTATTTAACTAGGCAAGTCAGTTAAGAACAAATTCTTATTTTCAACGACGGGCTAGGAACAGTAGGTTAACTGCCTGTTCAGGGGCAGAACGACAGATTTGTACCTTGTCAGCTCGGGGGTTTGAACTTGCAACCTTCCGGTTACTAGTCCAACGCTCTAACCACTAGGCTACCCTGACCACAAAGGCACAATGTTTTCATGAAGAGAGAGAGGAGACCAGTAAAGAGGAAAGGAACACATCACCATGCCTCTCCCTAATAGTAGAAGGGTTTTTATTTAATTCACCACGCTGGGTAAAACTAATATCCTAAACCATGAGAACCCTGGCTCCTACTAGTTTGTTGGTTACAGGTTGACTGACAGACAGACTTTCAGCTCAATGGGAAACACTGCTGGGGGTCAAAGGTCAAAAACTGTGCTGATTTCCCTGCAGCTGTGATCTGCTATCCAATCGTATCAAATGTAACCAATCTCAACCGCTGGGATTTCATCTGTTTTTGGCTGGGGTTCGGCCTTCAGTGTGTGGGTATCTAATGTGTGTATGTGTTTGTGTGTGCAGGCACGTATGTATGTGTTTGGGGGTGAGTTTACCGGATAAAGATCCAGTTCCAAGGCCAGAAGCTGCCCTGACCAGCTGTGCTGAATACTTCTTTAATGATTTGGATATGTTGCTCAAATAAATGGACTATTTTCTTTCTGCAGGGTTAAGGTCCCACAGCCTTGACTTGAGAGTCTGGAACAGCTGCTTTGATATGTTGGCACGGAGTGATGATAATGAAAGGGCTTTGCCATCAGACTTCAAGGCAGCACTCTACGCTGGTTGGATATCCCCATTTCAAATTGAACGAATTGTAATCTGTTGTTTAACTTAGGGTTGCCCCATCCCTTCAGCTTCCAGCCAGCCCTTCCTAGACAAGCAAACAAACACAGTAGCTAGCTAACACAAACCTTCGGAGTTCGGACATCGTTTGCTGCTAACATCATGAATAGGGCGCATAAATCCCCACACAGATTTTCAAAACATTATAACAACTCTTCTACACTATAAGGGGTGACATATTAGAGAACTACAACCTGTTAAAAGTTACGATCTTGTGGCTAGCATGTAGCAACTAATGTTAGCTAGCCCTGTTCAGCCCATAGAAAGCCAGCCAGCTTGCCTAACTTCAGCTTGGCTTGTTTACCTCTCTAGTGGGGGCGTAGCAAATTGACAAGGAAGCATGGGGCCGTTAAGCATGCAAATAGCGCGCATATGAGAACCAATCAAAGAAAATCGCTCAAAGTTGCTAAACATTTTAGCTGACCTCCCCTTTTGCAAGCCCGAGATACCAGACCAGTGAGTCACATCTCACTCTGTAGTCACATGTGTCGCACGTCAGCCAGGCTTAAGGTCCCAACACATTTAAGGTCAATTCATATACGGTTAATGCTGATGCAGAGAGAGGATGCATGCGATTGAATTAGTTTCAGGAAATAGGAAATGCCTTATTATGTTACAGTCAGATTCTTAATAAAGTAAATGTTCTCTCACTGCGAGGTTAAGCTATAGCCTTTCCCTCTGAGACAGAACTTGTTTTGTGTGTCCAAAAGAGTCTCAATAAAATAATGAATGATAAGGACCACAGTAAGGTCACAATCAATGCTCTGGTCATAGTTGCAGTGCATTTGAGGCCAGGTCTCCTTCTCCTGCTGGATAGGTCATGGTTGATATAGTCCTACATAGATCCAAGCTGTCAAGCTCAATTCCGCTCAGTGGACGTCAACGTTTACACTTGGCCGCCAGTCATCGTGACATCGTGACCACTGTCTCTTGAGAGGAAGGAAACAAGCAAACAAACCCCAGTGTGGACATTTGTTATGGATAATATTCCGATAAAATTAACTTCATAAGCATGCTAAGGAACGCTAGGGAATATCCTGTTGCTGCATCACCAACGTTGCAGTGCCTGAAGAGGATACAAGAGCCTGGGAGGCAAAGAAGGAAATAAATCTTGTGAACGACGGGAGGTAAGAGGAAGAGCATGTGTTGTGCTTGCGTGTGTTGGGGTCATGTCCTTATAAATTCCTCAGTGTTTTGGTTCTCTCCATCCATTGCGGCGTGGAGCAACGTGGTATTATTGAAGCCTGCACTAGTTATAATGAAAGATATACAGTATATATAGGTATAGTATACTGTATATAATGATGTTGTATATGCTTTTTCTCTGGGTGGAGGAGTAGTTATTGGTAAGCATATAGTCTGTGTGTTTATGAATTTGTGTGAGTGTGTTTGTGTGCTTGAGTGTGTTGGTCTGTGTGTAGGTAAGCCTTCCACCGCAGCCCTGAAAAGTCGCCATTTCAGGCAAATCTAACAGCCATCTTTCCAGTCCATTCACCATGATGTGCTATTCTGTACTTGACTGGGCATTACAGGGCATGCCTGAATTAGGTATGCCCTGTTATGCTACCTTCACCAAAAAAACTATGTTTAGTAAAGGTTCTGTGTGACTGTTTTTTTAATCAAATATCCACCCCCTATGCTGTCATTGATTTACAGCTCTCCTCTGCACTGTGATTTCCCCAGTTGAAAAACCAGCCACACAAGGCAAACCATTTCATTACATCATAGCCTACTTGTAAACAGTATGCTTATGTTAAATAGCATTTTCAGAAATCTACCATATTAAATTATCATTGTAATTGCCCACACGTTGATATTAGACATGACCTACCCCAATGTTCTGTTTCTGATGACTGGGATGAATGCATGAGCAGACTTCAGGAGCAGGGCCCTGTTGCATAAGGTAAACCCCTTAAATCTGCTGCTGCATTTATCCCAGTCATCACCTTAAGTTTTTAAGGGTGTTGCATAGAGCGCCTCAAACATTTCCTCAGGAAGAGCATCAATTGAGGTTTTTACGGTAGTTTAAAGAGTTTTCAAACCCATCCAGGAACTCGGTTAAGGAGTATAAAATAAAAATATTTAGAAAAGTAATTGTCACGCCTGGACCTTAGAGATCCCTGTTTATTCTCTATATTTTGGATAGGTCAGGGTGTGACTAGGGTGGGTACTCTAGTTTTTGTATATCTATGTTTTCTTTTTCTTTGTTGGCCTAGTATGGTTCAAAATCCGAGGCAGCTGTCTATCGTTGTCCCTGATTGGGGATCATACTTAGGCAGCCCTTTTCCCCACCTTCAGTTGTGGGATCTTGTCTTTGTTTGGTTGCATGTATTTTTGCACGACGAAGCGTTTCGGTCGTTGTATTGTTTATTGTTTTTTTTGCCTGGTCACATTTCAATAAAATATGATGAACTCAAATCATGCTGCGCCCTGGTCTAACCTTAATGACGAACGTTACAGAAATGTATTAAAAAAATGTATCAACCGTACTAAAAAAGTTATCAACGTTTACTAAAAGTTATCTACCTTGTTTGTTCTGTGCTGTTTAATTATTTATTTGGTTCCTTTTTGTTTTCCTTCAAAAGTTCTATTTAGTTTTGCTTTGGAGAATGTATCATTGCATGTGAGACCGAGGGGACAGCGTAAGCATAATTATTATTTTTTTAATCCATTGCGCATGTGCAAATGACGTCATAACGCCATAAAGCGTCTTCTATCGACAGATGGAGCAACCGCCAGCTATTTTCCTTTCATTTTTTTGGGCATCACTGGACAGAAAGAGTCTGGTTTACTATGGAGACAACCTGATTCACAGAATGAATGTTTAGTCAAAGAGAGTTTTTGGGGGAAATCGCAAAATAGAACATCTACATTCAAGACAGGAGAAACAAATTGATTCAGAAGATAATAAAACATGTTTATTTTAGTTACTTTTCCCGAAACTTTCTATTACTTTCTAGCACATCAAGTTAACTTACAGAGTAGGTCTGGTCACATGGTTTGCGGTTGTGAGGCCAGTTGGACGTACTGCCAAATTCTCTAAAACGACATTGGAGGTGGCTTCTGGTAGATAAATGAACATTCAATTATCTGGTAACAGCTCTGGTGGACATTCCTGTTGTCAGGATGCCAATTGCATGCTCCCTCAAAACTTGAGACATCTGTGGCATTGCTTTGTGTGACAAAACTGCACATTTTAGAGTGGCCTTTTATTGTCTCCAGCACAAAGTGCATCTGTGTAATAATCATGCTGTTTAATTAGCTTCTTGATATGCCACACCTGTCAGGTGGATGGATGCTCACTAATAGGGATGTGATGAGATGCTCACTAATAGGGATGTGTTCAAAATGAGTGCACAAGATTTCAGAGAAATTTCTGGTATCTTTTATTTCAGCACATGAAACATGGGACCAACACTTTACATGTTGCGTTTATATTTTTGTTCAGTATACATTAGTACCTCAAATCATTTTTACTCAGTTACTTTACACTATAGAACGTAGGCTACATGGCACTAATGCAATGGAGTTTTTGTCTGATTTCTATAGTAGTGCAAACATGATCTGTAAGATGGTTCCATGACATTTGTGAGCAGTATAACGGTGAGTGGACATTCCCCCTTTGTCTTTAAATTGGATCTTTTTCCAGCTCCAGCTCCTGTGAGAAGTCTAAGTTGTCTCCATAGTCTAAGTTGTCTTTATTATAGGGATCACTTATGGTGCCTGTAACTGTATTTATACATAGCTTATTTAAAATAAGTTGTTTCATTTTATAAAATTTGATAAGTATACACTGTCTTTTAGGTTTCCTCAATAGCCTTGTGAATGTAATCTTTCTTATTGACTAAGTTTGACTTGATTTGAGTTTGGCATGTCCATGTCCAGAAGGCAATTTACAGTAGGCCGAACCCATATACAGTATATCAGTCCGAATGCTATAGCTTATGTTTAACAATGTATTTCCCTATTGAAGCAATGCAACTGCAACAATGTGGACTGCAAAACGGTTTGACTGAGTCGATGATGACGCAATACATAAAAGTAAATACACATTAAAGCAACCGCATATTTAGCCATGGAGCATATTCTGATTGGCCAGTGAGGGGCCAAGCCTCGACACACCCAGAACGTCTTTATTTATCAAAACTCAGCCCTGTCGTGCCACCGCAAGCTACAGCACCCATAATTCAGGTTTTGAATATAGAAGCAATATTTTGGACACCCCCCAACCTGTAACACTACTGCCAGCACTAATATTTACCATTGCGTTAGGATTGTTGAAAGAGAGACCCTAGTGTGCCTCTCTCTCGCACAGGTACATGTTCCTTTTGTTTTTTAGTCAATGTACCTCTTCACTGTCATTCAGTTTATTTTTTCATCCCTTGCTGCTGCTCAAATAGATTTCTTCCCTTCTCTCACTTCCTCAGCTGCTCTCTGAAGAACCTCAAGCAGGGCTAGACCCCTGCGTGTTTTGCATTTGTATATGTTTACCGGCCTCAGACTGAATCTGAAGGTGGCCTCTTGTAGTGATAAAGAGAAACGGCCACAAAAGTTATCGTCTTGACAGTTCTGGCACTTTACTCAATAATATGCTTTTTCTTATGAAATGATCTAACTATTATCTTACTTATCAATGAATTTCAATGGATTGATAAATAATAACAACCAAACATTCATTCACATACAAGTGCAGACATTAACATTCAGTAAGTGCACTTGACCTATAATAGATTTCCTCACTCACACAATAGAAACACTTAGATTAACAACTGACATGTCCGAATATTGCTTCACATGTAGAGCATGGATCAACATTACATTCAGCTTCAAAACAGTAATGTGGTTATTGTCTCTATCTCTTGCACCCAGCACTGCCTGCCCTAAAGTGTGTTGATACAGGCAGAGCGCCCATCACCATTATACCAGCTTGTGAACACAATTTTAGATAAAAGCAATAACATGTCAAAACAAATTCAGAAACCTCCATTAAATGACTCCCAAGAAATCATGTACATTTACTCAGAAAATGTGACTTATGAAATAGTTTTTACCACAGCTAGCATAAAGCTAACACACACTCTCATTCATTCTCAGTCATTCTCAACTTACTTCAGTCACTCAGTTTGACACAAAAATAACACACAACTTTTCCCAAACGTGATAATCCCTTGACTGGTTTGTAACCTAGCATGTAATGTCATTCGTCCGATATTCGAAAATGTAAACTTGCTGTTACATACCTGTAGTGATAAAGAGAAAAGGACACAAACGTTATCGTTCTCGACAGTTCTGGATCTTTCATTATTCAGAGGAATGGTACGCGTGCTTGGCCAGAACTTGTTGCTTCCCAACTACCACAGTGCAACAGCATGTAAGATTGATAAGACAAATTCACTTTTTGTTTTAATATAAAGGTGTGTTCATTTTTTGTGTGACAGTTTCTCAGTGCATTACACTCGCCACTCCTATTTTTGATGAATGCTGGCATCTATTACTGTGTCTGTCTAATCAAGTCAGTGTATTGTCAGAGTCTAGTCAGCATCCAAACTAGTGGTCTTTCTTAACAGTAACCTTTTTGGAACACTGGATAGATCATCATGTTTCAAGGCATCAAGTAAGGACTAAGTGTGACTGTGTTTACTACTGGTCCCCATGACTGGAATGACAGTTGTCCCAGACTTCCATAGGTAAACATTTCTCGAGGCCTTCCAGTGTGCCTGGACCTTCTCACAGGTAAGTCTTCCTCTTTATTGACCTCTTGCTGCTGCACTGGTACAACGTCTCGGAGTTCCTCCTGCACTTTGTCATCCACTTCAGACTGTTCAAGCTCCTCAGGAAGTTCTGGTTCTTGTGTCACTGTAGGTCTGAACTCCTGAGCAGTAGCTTACAGTATGGTACACTGCTCTGGTTGACTTGGTTGCGGTCTGACATCGCTCTGATGGAGCCGAGTACTGTACCGTTAGTATAGTATCTTCCCTCTTCATCTGAACTGTCATATTCTTGGTCAACTGTGTCACTGTATTGTTTCTGTTTCTGTCTTTGTATTGTTATTTTCACCAGTTTGGTTGGAGTGTCATGTTCCATAGGTAAGTAATTTACAGGGAGCAGGAGGTTCTGGTGCAGTACACATAGGGCTTTGTATCCAGATCTTTTACAATGGATCCTGATTCTAAGACTCTGTGTGCTGTGTTCTCCCAGTAGCACAGAGTTGCCGGGGCCAACTCTCCCTGAAAGTTCCTCACAAGGATTCAGTCCACTAGCCGGAGCATTGCACCTTTGATACCCTTGTTGTAGTATTTCTTTGCTTTCGCTGGGGACTTTTGACTGTTCTCAGAATCGATTATGTATGTGTCGTGCATCTTTGTTGCCCACTTCTATGTAAATGTCTGTTGTGTTTTCGTCTCAACTTCTGGTTTGAGGTTGAACATTAGGTCGATGGGAAGGTGCGGGGCTCTGCCATACAGGAGGAAGAATGGTAAGTACCCCATTGAGCCTTGTACAGTTGTAGGCATGGATGTAGATGTTTGGAAGATGTTTTTTACATTCTGTTTAGTACGGAGCCTCTGCAGGAGTCTTCGGTTCATCCTTTCCCCTGGGTTTACATGTGGATGGTATGGGGCCATTCGAGACTGATGGATGGAGTCCCGAACAGAACTCTCGCCCTTGGTCACTGTGAAGCTTAGCAGGATAGCCGAATCAAGGAATGAGGTGTTGGAATATCTTCTGGGCTGTAGTTTTTCATTGGGTAAGCCTGTGCAAAGTGTGTGAAGTGATTGACCTGTACAAGTGATTGACCTGACATAGAATGAATTGTGAGCACGGTCTTAAAAAAGCTTTATATACCAGAGCTGAGAGAAAAGTTGTATATATTATTGAAACAATGTTGCGATTGTTTGTGAGAATGCCAACAGGTGTGGTTCCTGTGGGGGAAAGATTCTATTGGCAACTAATTGTAGTTGCCATGGAAGCCAAGAAGGGGAGTGAGGTGTGTGTGTGTGTGTGTGTGTGTGTGTGTGTGTGTGTGTGTGTGTGTGTGTGTGTGTGTGTGTGTGTGTGTGTGTGTGTGTGTGTGTGTGTGTGTGTGTGTGTGTGTGTGTGTGTGTGTGTGTGTGTGTGTGTGTGCGCTCAAACACACATGCATGTGGGGGTCTGGGAGAGGAAGTGTGTCCACCTGATGAATGAGCATGTGCCTGAACTCAATTATATATACTGATTGCAGTCTCATTCATTCATTTCTAATGACCAGTCATTTTTGACCGTGAACACCACAGGTGTACAAAAGTGAAATAAAACACCCAAAATGTAATGAAAATCATCCAAATGTATTTTGTGTGTTCAGATGCCCTGTGTGGACAGTCATGGAACCTTATGACAATCAAATTAAATTAACTATATTTTTCAGAGAGAAACACTTGTAAATCGGTCCAATTTGACCGGAGCACAGCAGGTTAAACACTAAAAACTCAAGTTTGCCAGGAGGCGGTGGTTTTTCTCTGCTGGAGTTAGCGTTCAGGACCCGTACTCAGTTTCCCATTCTGATGTTGGTAAAGCACATCCCCTAGACCCTCATTGGAAGCACCAGTTTGTAACACAAACGGTTAGTCACAGTCTGGGAATGCGAGTATGGATCGATGGGTTAGTATATCCACAAACTTGACTATGATGGCTCTGTGTACAGACTTCCACTGGACTGGAGTCTTGGGATGCAGTTGTCCATTGCTCTCCGTTTTGCCTGGGTTTAGCCTCTGGTGTGTTTGGGCTTGACAGTTTTACCCCTTGCTTCTTCTGAACTTTGTAGCAGGGTTTGGCCAGCCAGGAGAAATCCTGGATGAATGACCTGTAGTAGCCAAGGAATAACAGCAGTGTTTGGACCTCTCCAGCTGTCCATGGCTCATTCTCCTTTAGCAGCCTCCAAGTCTTTTGGGTCGATTTGGACTCCCTCGCCAGATGCCATCGGACCTGTGTACCTCACTTGTCATCGGAAGAATTCACACTTCTCGCCCGCAGTGTGATACCGTGCTCCCTCATCCGACAAAGTACTCGTCTCAGGTCTTCCACGTGTTCACTGATGACTTGGATTAGCAGAGGACGTCATCCAGATATGGAGAACAGCAGTTGTCTCTCATGCCTTCTATGACTCCTTCCATACAACTCTGGAAAGCGTCTGGGGCGTTTGTCAGTCCAAAGGGGATGTGGACCCACACATATAGCCCCCAGGCGGTGCTGAACTCGGTGGCATGTCTGATGCCAGCGCTGCAGAAAAGGCTGTGAGCGTCATACAGAGAGCTGAGGCTACATGGAGGACTTCGAGAGTCATCACAAGAGCAGAGTGAGACATTAAGTATCCAGTGAAGATGGCGACGCGTCACAAAGATCATCTGAGACATCCAGAAACAGCTGACATCACTGAATGGAAGCGGGCTGCACATACTAGCAGTGGCACTAGACAGCGAGAGAGACATTCCAGAGACATCTGAGTACAACGAACCAGAATGTATTTTTCTAGATCATGGACTATATCAATGGTGAGAAGCTGCTGAAGCTGGAGGATGAAGGCTTGCCCTGGCTGCTTCATCTGAATGATACGTTTGATGGACCGCTATCAACCAGGATCAACGACACCACACCAACCAAAGACACTGTGAGCAATGGAACAGAGCCTGCAGCACCCCTTGTTGCAGAACAGGTATTTGGGTTGTTTACTGATGTAGCAGCACTGCTGCACCGTGGAGACTTTAAGATAAATTGGGGTCAAATCTCAGATTCTGGGTCTGATTTCAACTACAGACGTATATGAAAACAAACATATGAGTGTTTCAGAGAGGAGTATGCTGAGTCAGAGGTCGTCAGAAATGTACTAAAACTAATCAAGCCAGGTGCTTTCAGGGACATGTTGACAAACAAACAGGGTCTTACTGGAGCTGAGCTGAAACGCTTCTTTAGGTCTCATCTCAGAGATAAAAGTAGCACAGAGCTCTTTTAGGAGCTGAGTAACGCTATACAGCAGGACAGGGAAAACCCCTCAGCAGTTTCAATAGGGGTTAATGGGGCTCAAGCAGCGGGTACTGTTCGCATCAGAGCAGACTGGTGGTAGGTTTGTCTATGGCAAGAAGATGGTGCAGGGTGTGCTTCTCCTGACACTTAACCAAGGTGTCAGTGAAAAACGCACCAAAATCTGAAGAAAAAAAAACATATCTCTGATTGTAGTGTGACTGGCAACTTTATCCTCAAACAGATAACACAATCAGCCAGTTAGGAAGCAGATAGCCAGAAACATCTAAGTAGCAGTGCTAGACACAGTAAATGTCATCTCAGCACAGCAACATCGGGAAAGTGAATAATGTGACCAGTCTCCCCCCACTCAGGTTGACGGTGAAGGCCAACCGCACAGCCATCCATCTGTGTCGGCACCGTCTCAAAACCTGGAGAAAATTATGAAACCTGCTGCAGGTGAGGACCAGGGATACACACATCCCCCACCCTCCAGATGGCTCATGAGAGGTGAAACCCAGGGATACACCCCTTCCCCACCACCCAGAGCACAGACAACAGACAGGACCCACACCAAAGGTAAATGTAGAGAATGGGCCCGGCAGGGAATCGAAAGCTGCTCTCACTGGTTCCGCTGTGGTCAAGAAGGACACAGAGCCATCAGCTGCCTGAAGAGACAGACATCGGGAAACGGGTCCAGGTTGCTGGCGAGGGACAGACGGTGACCTCTGCAAACAAAATATCCACTCTCATTGTAAACTTTGGGAATACAGAGAAACCAGCCACACCACCACACACAGCAAAACCACCACGCATTCAGCCTAAGACACCCAAGGTGAAGCACGTCACACAGCTCATAGTCTTCTGTCTCGTCAATGGATTCAAAGCAAATATGTTGTTAGACACAGGGGCACAGGTTAGCATTAGGAGAATGACAATACATGTGCCTACGCTAGTCAGTCAGAGCTATGTATACTGTCCACTACGAGGCTTTATTTTCATAGAGTAACTGATCAGAGAAAACAGCTACAGTAACAACCTGATGGTGTCAATCTCACTGCTCTGCTAGAGGTGATGAATGTGTGAGAGAGAGCTGTTGAAACCATGGTCTCTGCCATTCAAGTTATGACACATGAAGAAATGTGACCGACCGCCTTCTATCGGTCTTATGTAGTAAAATTTGAATTCTTAAAAAAAATATATATATTGGATAAAACAGAGACACAGAGCTACAAAATGTTATATCATATATCATTTGAGGAACAATGGGAAATGAATTATGCTTTGAATGTTTATAAGTGTGACCTCACTTTTGAGAAAATGGCCTTTGAATGTTGTGGTACCTACTGGAGAGCTCTTCTTTGTCTACATCCATTCTGTCACGCCTTGGTCATTGCATTTTGTGTTTTCTTTATTATTTGGTCAGGCCAGGGTGTGACATGGGTTTATGTTGTTGTATTTCGTATTGGGGATTTTGTATTATTGGGATTGCGGCTGAGTAGGGGTGTTGTATGGGCTTGGCTGCCTGAGGCGGTTCTCAATCAGTCAGGTGATTCTCGTTGTCTCTGATTGGGAACCGTATTTAGGTAGCTTGGTTTCGCTTTGTATTTCGTGGGTGATTGTTCCTGTCTCTGTGTAGTTTCACCAGATAGGCTGTAATAGGTTTCACGTTCCGTTTGTTGTTTTTGTATATGTATAAGTTATTTCATGTATGACGATCTTTGTTCATTAAAGACATGAGTAACCACTACGCTGCATTTCGGTCCGACTCTCTTTCTACAAACGAAGAACGCCGTTACACATTCAGCATCGTTCACACCCTCTTAAACTTTATCCCCACCCATCTCTTTGACGATTGATCTGAGCTAACTAGCTAACTTGCTAGCTACTTCTAGACAAATGAGAGAACAGCTTACTGACCATTACCCTAGCAGAGGTGGTTAGGCTGTTTTTATGTTATCCAGAGTGTTGGTGACTGCAACTGTGCTGCTGACAACAATATACGCATATTCAATGGGTGTTGAGCGTTCGTAAATTCATCATCTATTCTAGCTCTGGCACACTCAGACGAGAGGGCACCGATGTCGGAGTAGATAGCGAATTTACCAGCTACGTCTGTCAACAGTTGTCGCAGTGACACTCTATTGAAGGGTAGGTGGGTGAATTCTATATGGAGTACCAGAGTGCGCTCTGGGCGTTCATAAATTCACAGTGTTGTCAGATTGTCCGTTCGCACACTGGACGCTCTGGCTGAGGAGTATGGTTGATCCGAGCGTTCTGACCTCACATCCAAGCTAACTGACTTACATTGGTTAGTTTGCTAGTTACTTGAAGACACATATGAGAGAACCTCCCACTCTGACCATTTTACTCGCCCTAACAGAGCTGGTTAGGCCGTTTTCATGTTATCCAGAGCGTTGGTGACTGTAACTTTGCTGCTGGCATGAATGTAATGATGCTTTCATGCCAATGTTTACTGACACCGGCCATATTCAACACGTGTTGAGCGTTCCTAAATTCATTAGTTATTCTGCGTTCTGGAACACCCAGATGAGAATGCTCTGAAATCAGAGTAGATGGCCAGATTAACTGGAGTCTTTTGTTCCTGGAACTGTAACTGGAGTCTTTTGTTCAGACATATAGCTAACTAGCTAGGTAAACAGGTAAACAATTATCCATAATCCCTACTCCTACTATCCTAGGATAGGATAAAGTAATCCTTCTCACCCCCCCCCCCTTAAAATATTTAGATGCACTATTGTAAAGTGGCTGTTCCACTGGATGTCATAAGGTAAATGCACCAATTTGTAAGTCGCTCTGGATAAGAGCGTCTGCTAAATGACTTAAATGTAAATGTAAATGTTACTACCCTGCACATTAGTTTTTTTTTTTTCACCTTTATTTAACCAGGTAGGCAAGTTGAGAACAAGTTTTCATTTACAATTGCGACCTGGCAAATGAATCTGCAAGTACCTTACCAACCAGGTTGAATGTTAGCCAGCTAAAATTAGGCTATAAATAGGAAAGCAAATGGCTCTGAGAAACTAATAATAATCTCATACACGTAACATTATCTGGCTGGCTTGCTAGTTAAAGTTAGCTAGCTAACAGTACACTTTAACTTGAAATTAAACTACTTTCTGTCAAAATTAGAAACATGTATTATCTGAAAATTTAGCTAGCTAGACTATCTTACCCATGTACATCATGGATGGATGCATCTCTCTGTCATGGATGCCATGGTTTCCCTTAGTTTGAAGATGTAATCCGGAGACAAGTGTTTTCTCCATCTCCTTAGCTATCATTCTCTAATTCCACTGATTTCAAAACTCATTCCTCCCAAAAGGGGAGAGCATCGCTTACGTAGTTTTGCTATGCGATACGTTAAAAAAAGTTGCATTAGATAGGATAACCTAAACACACCAGCTCAAAAAAACAGAAGTGTGTTAAATGGCAGACCAATCCAAACGTATCTCTCAGCATGTCCAGCCCACTCATTATTTCAGCCAATCATGGTTAGCGAGAAGGTTGCAGGCTTTTTCTGTGGCTAAACCAACTAGACTCGTAATTTAACCATTTTATTCGTATTTACAGAAGGCATACACGTTTGTTAATAAGGCACATGAAAGATTACATGTTTCAGAACGCATTTCTGCCACAAAACGCATTTTGATTTAAAAAAAATTTGTTCAAAATGCTCTCCTGTGAAGTAATGACCTGAGACATACACCTAGTTTCCTGAAACGAGTCAGAAATGTCACGAGTTGTGTTGAGAAAGTGGGAAAGAAAGGACTCACCATTCATACAGATCAAATAGCAGAGGTGAAATACAGAGTCAGAGCCTGGCCAGAGGAAGGAACAATGATGTTTGAGCCAGCCATGGAGAGCCACTGCCCAGACGGGTTGGTGGTGTTTCCAGCCTCATGGATGTGCCCTGTGGAGCCTCTAAGGTGGTAAAGATTGAAATCCAGAACTCCACACAACATGATATTTACCTCTCTCAGAGAACAGTGCTGTGCAGGGTAGAGAAAATAGCTGACATCAGACCTGTAATCACTCCAAACGGTGAGTCAGTCCAGTGATGCTTACCTCTGCACCACTCCTGAACAACATGAACACAGAAAAGAGAGCCACACACCAGCTGGGTCCAGAGAAAAATGGCCATTGTCTGATGTGTTAGCCAAGGAAGATAGGTGACATGGCTACATTCCAAACCTGAAGATGAAACTCAACGTGAACGATGACAAGCCTGTCCAGAAAATCTACAACTTCATTCCCGAAACCCCTATACAAAGAGCTGAAAGAATATCTCCATAAACCTGCTGGAGAGTGGCTATATCAAGAAATCCACATCACCATACTCATCCCTGGTGGTCTGAGTGTGCAAGAAGGACAACAGCCTGCGGTTATGTGTCGACCTCAAAGAGCTGAATCGCAAGACCATCACTGACCTTACACCCATTGCCACGGATACAAGACCTGCTGGACAAACTAAGGGTCTCAATACTCGACGAAGGCAGCGCGTACCATCAAAGCTGTGTGGATGAAAGTTCAAGACATGTCACTGCCTTCAGTATCCCCTTGGGGCTATACATTCTTAGAAAAAATGTGCTATCTAGACCCTAAAAGGGTTCTTTGTCTATCCGCATAGGAGAACCTTATAACACTACTGCCAGCACTAAGATTCACCATTGTGTTAGGTTTGTTTAAATCTTTTAATCTTTGTGTTAGGTTTGGTACCTTCAGAGGTTTGGAAATTGACTGATTTCCTTAGATTTTCCTATGATGTCAGGCCGTGAAATACATCCACAGGTACACCTCCAATTGACTTATATGATGTCAATTAGCCTAACAGAAGCTTCTAAAGCCATGACATCTCTTTCTGGAATGTTCCATGCTGTTTTAAGGCCCAGTCAACTTAGTGTTTGTAATCTTCTGACCCACTAGAATTGTGATACAGTGAATTATAAATGAAATAATCTGTCTGTAAACAATTGTTGGAAAAATGACTTGTGTTATGCACAAAGTAGATGTCCTAACCGACATGCCAAAACTATAGTTTGTTAACAAGACATTTGTGGAGTGGTTGAAAAACGAGTTTTAATGACTCCAACCTAAGTGAATGTAATCTTCCGACTTGAACTGTATATGTATATATTGTTTGTTTCCACCATTGTCCCGGAAACTGTTGTGAAACTGAGACGATTGTGTTGGCCAAGCAGTGAGGATCTTCAGTGCAGCTCTAATTTTCAATCAGAGTGAGTCATCCAAACTTCCTGTTGTTGAAAAACACAGAGACAAACACACAGCTCTTATGCTTATCTATCAAATCAACATCAAATCAAATTGTTTTTGTCTCATGCTTTGTAAACAACAGTTGTAGACTAACAGTGAAATGCTTATTTTACGGGCCCTTCCGAATAATGCATAGAGAAAAAAAGAGAAATAAAACAAAAATGATGAGAGGAATAAATACGCAATGAGCAACAATAATTTGTCTACATATACGGGATACCAGTGCCTAGTCGATGTGCAGGTGTACAAGGTAATTTAGGTAGATATGTACATTTGGGTAGGGATAAAGTGACTAGGCAACAGGATAGATAATAAACAGCAGCAGCGTTTAGTGCAAAAGGAGTTAGTGCAAAAAGGGTCAATGCAGATATTCCGCATAGCTATTGGTTAACTATTTAACTAACTATTTAGCATTCTTGTGTCTCGGGGGGAGAAGCTGTTCAGGGTCCTGTTTGCTCCAGACTTGGTGCATCGGTACCGCTTAACGTGCAGTTGCAGAGAGAACAGTCTATGACTTAGGTGGCTGGAGTCTGAACATTTTTAGGGTCTTCCTCTGACACCGCATGGTATAGAGGTCCTGGATGGTAGGGAGCTCAGCCCCAGTGATGTACTGGGGCCAAGCAAGTGACATACCAAGCAGTGATTTAGCCAGTCAAGGTGCTATCAATGGTGCAGCTGTAGGACTTTTTGAGGATCTGAGTGCCCATGCCAAATATTTTCTGCATTCTGAAGAGGCGTTTTCGTGCCTTCTTCATGACTGTGTTAGTGTGTGTGGACCATGATAATTCCTTAGTGATGTGGACAGGAACTTGAAGCTCGCGACCCACTCCACGACAGCTCCGTCGATGTGTATGGGGCAGACTCGGCCCTCCATTTCCTGTAGTCCACGATCAACTCTTTTCTCTTGCTGATGTTGAGGGAGAGGTTGTCGTCCTGGCACCACACTGCCAGGTCACTGACCTCCTCCCTATAGGCTGTCTCATCATCCTCAGTGATCAGGCCAAACACCATCGTGTTATCAGCAAATTAATGATGGTGTTGGAGTCGTGGCCACGCAGTTGTGGGTGAACAGGGAGTACAGGAGGGGATTAAGCACACACCCCTGAAGTGCCCAGCGTGGCATATGTGTCGTTGCCCACACTTTCACTACCCCGGAGCGGCCCGTCACGAAGTCCAGGATCCAGGTGCAGAGGGAGGTGTTCAGCCTCAGGGTCGTTAGCCTAGTGATGAGCTTTGAGGACTCTGTGGTGTTGAACGCTGAGCTATAGTCAATGAACAGCATTCTCACATAAGTGTGTGGCGAAATCTGCTCGGAGCCTTCACCGTGCGCTGCCACTTTAAGAGCGCATGAGCAGTAAGGAAGGAGGAGATAAAGAGAGCTTGTTCAGCTGTTTGGATCGCATGGATTAGCAGCAACATTGTTGCGAAGCTTTAACAAACAAACCAACAAACCATCGGACAGTCAGACACCGGCAGGCCTGAAGACCACAGCTAAGATTGATCTTTTTCTCTCTCTTTCTCTTCGCTCTCATTCCAGTGCTTTACCCTGCAACAGACTCTCTATTTGTTAAATGCACTGCCCATTGAAGTTCATTAGAGCTGGACTATTATTTCCCTGCCAGAAGTATTTGGATGGACATTTTAGTAGTTTACTTGCAAGCTGTATATTATGTGAACTGTATTGAGGTGGGGTGTACTAATGACATGTGGCCGAGAAGACTGTGGACATTTTTAAGGCCTTTGTTGTGTCGATGAACACCCCCCACATTCATACCCTCTGCACTCACCCACTAGAAAATAATACAGATTATTGCAAATCCTATGTTGATGACTGGGTTCGTTCTTGTATGAAGTTGCTGTTGAATTGCTCTGCCATTATTAGTATTAGTATTATTGTATGAGGTATTCTTGTTTGGGTTACCCCTG
The DNA here is from genome assembly GCF_021184085.1 of Oncorhynchus gorbuscha. NCBI lineage: Eukaryota > Metazoa > Chordata > Actinopteri > Salmoniformes > Salmonidae > Oncorhynchus > Oncorhynchus gorbuscha. The sequence goes on from NC_060192.1 coordinate 16,822,394, forward strand.
TGCTGTGATGTGGGTTTTATATGGTGTGTATTCTTTTTTCTCTCCACTGGCTATCTGGTAAACAGGCTACACTCTAGGCAGTCTCTTCTGCTGATGTGTGTGGGTCTGGTAGTGGTACTCTCTCTATTCTACTCTTTTCCTTTCGGCAGGGTTAATACCTGCCTGGCGCCCGAACAAAATCTTTCTTTACCCCTCTCTTAAGAAATACCGCTACAAGTGTTCCTCTTGTCCAGGTGGGAGAGGGCAGTGTGGAGTGCATTGGAGCTTGCGTCATCTGTGGATCTGAGTGGTTCCATGGTGTCTGGGATGATGGTGTTGATGTGAGCCATGACCAGCCTTTAAAGTATTTCATGGCTACAAATGTGAGTGAGCACAGGGACTATGGTTGTCTGCTTGAAACATGTACTGTAGGTATTACAGACTGGTTCAGGTTGAACATGTCAGTAAAGACACTTGCCAGCTGGTCAGCGCATGCTCTGAGTACACGTCCTGGTAATCTATCTTGCCCCCCGGCCTTGTGAATGTTAATATGTATAAGGTCTTACTCACATTGGCTACGGATAGCAATATCACACAGTCGCCCGGAACAGCTGGTGCTGTCATGCATGGTTCAGTGTTGCTTGCCTCGAAGTGAACATAGAAGGAATTTAACTCGCGTCACTGGGCAGCTCACCGTGATAGTTTGCAACCCTTGCCACATCCAACGAGTGTCAGAGTCGGCATAGTAGGATTTGATCTTAGTCCTGTATTGATGCTTTGGCTGTTTGATGGCTGGTCGGAGGTCATAGCAAGATGTCTTATAAGTGTCCGGATTAGTCTCACACTCCTTGAAAGCGGCAGCTCTAGCCTTTAGCCCAGTGCGGATGTTGCCTATAATCCATGGCTTCTGGTTGGAATATGTATGTATGGTCACTATGGGGATGACGGCAAAGATACACTTATTAATGAAGCCACTGACTGATGTTTTAAACTCCTCAATGTTATCGAATAAATCCCAATACATATTCCAGTCTTTGCTAGCGAAACAGTTGTGATGCTTAGCATTCGCTTCATTGGACCACTTTCGTATTGAGCCTGTCATTGGTACTTCCTGTTTGAGTTTTTGCTTGGTCTGCAGTTTATCATGAGGTTATTCAAGCGAGCAAAACCTAGAGACTTCCTTAATATTAGAGATTTCACACTAGCTGTTGTTAAAAAAGTGACACACACCTCCCCCGTTTAAAACTGGTTAGTGATAGTGTCTAGGTTCCTGAATTTCCATCTGACTGACGTGCCCAAAGTAAACTGCCTGTTACTCAGGCCCAGAAGCCAGGATATGCATATAATTCGTAGCATTGGATAGAAAACACTTTGAACTTTCTACAACTGTTAAAATAATGTCTGAGACTATAACAGAATTGATATGGCAGGCGAAGATCTGAAGAAAATCCAACCAGAATTGTTTTTCTTCTTTTAGGTCCCAGTTACCTACAATGGAAAGCTATGGGTCCTATGTAATTCTGGCTCCCAGACTGCAATTCATATGGCTTCCACTAGATGTCAACAGTTTCAGGCTTTTTTTTCGAAAAACAAGCAAGAATTTGGAGTTTCGGTGAAGAGAACACCGGAACAATATCAGTCTTTCGGCGCGTGTGGATGAGGGTGTGCACTTACTAATTTTATTTTCCTATTGAACATACTACTTTCCGTATTAAATATTATAGTTTATTTACATTTTAGGATACTTGAGGATTAAATAGAAACATCGTTTGACTTGTTTGGACGAAGTTTAGCGATAGCTTTTTGGACTCCTTTGTCTACATGTTAAACGAGTGGATTACTGAAATCGATGGCGCCAAACTAAACAGACTTTTTCGGATATAAAGAAGGATTTTATCTAATAAAACGACCATTCATTTTGTAGCTGGGACCCTTGGGATTGCACACAGAGGATGATTTTCAAAAGTAAGTGATTTATTTAATTGCTATTTGTGATTTTGTGAAGCCTGTGCTGGTTGAAAAATATGTTGATGTGGGGCGCTGTCCTCAGACAATCGCAAAGTATTCTTTTGCTGTAAAGCATATTGTAAATCGGACAACGCAGTTCGATTAACAATATTTTAAGCTTTTACATTATATAAGATACTTGTATGTTCATGAAAGTTTAATATTACGATTATTTATTTGAATTGCGCGCCCTTCAATTTCACCAGATGTTGTCGACAGGCCTATCCCGATTAACCTTACCCAAAGATAAAAATGACACAATACATTATTTACAATTCATTTTGATTGGCCACAAAATATTCTGAAACACCCAACACAAACAGCAAATGCATCCAACAAGTTTGTAGAGTCACAAGCTTGATGTAGTCATTGCCTGTTAGGCAGTGGAGGCTCATCATATGAGGAAGGGGAGGACCATCCTCCTCAGTGAATTTAATAAAAATAAAATAGTGAAACAATAAAAACAGTCAGTTTCCGTCCTCCTCTTGGTACATTGACTTCAATACAAACCCTAGGAGGCTCATGGTTCTCACCCTCTTCCATAGACATAGTAATTACATAGTAATTATAACAAATTCAGGGTTCTTGCAATATAAACGGACATGTTGTTGAGTACTGAAAGAATAAGCTATAGCTAGCTAGCACTGATTTGCATAAAATGTGGTGAGTAGTTGACTCAGAGAGAGAAAAACAATAGTTGCATACTTTTGAACAAATGTATTTCTTTAAAAATGAAGAAGCGAGAAAGAGAGAGAGAGAGCTATCTATATTTCGTTGTATTTGTTTCACTTACCTAGCTAGCAAATTCAGCTGGCTAGTTTAGCTTACTAAAACACCCAGCCCAAACAGAGAGGGATGCTATGTTAGCTAGCTGGCTATGGCTATCCAACACTGGAACTCTTCCAAGTAACGGTAAGGTTTTATTTATTTATTGCCACGCGGCACGCCAGTGTAACTGCTAAACGTCTTGTTGTACACTGTACTGCATGTTTGTAGCTGGTTTATTAACATGTTAGTTCTAGTAGCTAGCTATGTTGACTATGACAGTAGGTTACAACAATGTAGGCTATGCGTAGCGGTTAGCGGTTATGATATGAAGGTTTGGCTTGGAAAAGGTTTTTTTCGCCTGAGCATAGGCAACTGTTGTATAGTGCACTTAAGTCCACAAGCAAAGGGAAAAGGTGAGAGGAGGAGAGTGCATAGATGAGAGAAGGAATTATACAACAAGTAAATGATCATGCTGTTTGTATGTGGCTGCTATGAAAGTGAACTGTGTTTGCGTCCCAACATCATTATACCACAGAGTAGTAGCCTAACATTGTGAGCAAATTGCATATTGTTTCTGTCAGACATTTAGTCATTGTCCGTCTTATCAGGTCCTTCCGCCGAGCCATAGCCCCTTTACAAAGACACTCATACAGAAACGTAATAACTCTACTGAAAAACCATAATAACTGTAAAACCTTTATTTGTCCACATTGTCATTTTTTCCCCCCCTGACCCACTCCCCAGCCAACCCTAGGAATGTTGACTTTAGTGCATCAAGCTTTTTGTGGTAAGTAAATTCTAGTGAAATCAGTCGGGAGAGGAAATTAATGTGCATGAACCAGCCGTGATGTCAGAGAGACAGATTTACAATTAGTTCGTTACCCAGTCAGCCACACAGTGACCATCTGACTCATATCGGTTTATTGGTATCAACACAACAATCCGAAGAGGAGATGCAGAAGCTCGTACCACCCAGGAGCAGACCAGAAATGACATCACAGCTACAGGCAAAAATATCAGGAAATGACAGCAGCTGGAGCCAATGCTTACTTCCACGTCAGGGTAAACACAAACTTTGACTCATTACCATGAACTTTTTTGGGGGAGTCTTCTGCCTTGTATAGTGTACAGAAACATTTTACGTTGCCATATAAAACATGGCATTGCCTACTGGGATGAGTTCAGCTCACATTGCTTATTCTATTGCGGTGACTTACAGCCTGAATTCAAAATGGATTGAATTTTTATTTTTTCTCACCCATCTACACACAATATCCTATAATGAGAAATTTAAAATAAGTTTTTTTAAAACTTGCTAGATGTCCAAGTATTGGTCTTAGTATTTTGTGTTTTCGTTAATGAAACATGGGTTTATTTTGTTGTGTTTCAGAAATATTGCTCAGTGTACATAGATGTCCAAGTATTGAAAATGAAATACAGAAATATCTCATGTACATATGTATGCACACCCCTGCTTTGCAGAACCTTTGGCATAGATTACAGCTGTGCGTTTTTCTGGGTAAGTCTCTAAGAGCTTTCTACACCTGTATAGTGCAACATCTGCCCATTATTATTTTCAAAATTCTTCAAGCTCTGTCAAATTGGTTGTTGATTGGTTGTTGCTGGACAACGATTTTCAGGTCTTGGAATAGATGTTCAAGTAGATTTATGTTAAAACTGTAACTCGGCCACTCAGGAACATCACTGTCTTCTTGGTAAGCAACTCCAGTGTATATGTGGCCTTGTGTTTTAGGTTATTGTTCTGCTGAAAGCTGAATTCATCTCCCAGTGTCTGATGGAAAGCAGAGTAAAGCAGGTTTTCCTCTAGGATTTTGCCTGTGCTTACACGGAACCCAAACCGGCTGTACACGTGCGCCATTGTGCATTAATTCATTTTGTCCCCCCACACCAAAAGCGATCACTACACGCAGGTTAAAATATCAAATCAAACTCTGAACCAATTACATTAATTTGGGGACAGTCGAAAAGCATTAAACATTTATGGCAATTTAGCTAGCTAGCTTGCACTTGCTAGCTAATTTGTCCTATTTAGCTTGCTTGTGTCACACCTTGGTCTTAGTATTTTGTGTTTTCGTTATATTTTGGTCAGGCCAGGGTGTGACATGGGTTTATTTTGTTGTGTTTCGTATTGGGGTTTTATAGGCATTGGGATTGCGGCTGAGTAGGGGTGTTTAGCATAGGCTTGGCTGCCTGAGGCGGTTCTCAATCAGAGTCAGGTGATTCTTGTTGTCTCTGATTGGGAACCATATTTAGGTAGCCTAGGTTTCACTGTGAGTTTTGTGGGTGATTGTTCCTGTCTCTGTGTAGTTGTTCACCAGACTGGCTGTATAGGTTTTCTCGTTCCATTTGTTGTTTTGTATATATATATATAGTTACTTCATGTATCATTCTATTTCATTAAAGAACATGAGTAACCACCACGCTGCATTTTGGTCCGACTCTCTTTCGACAGACGAACGCCGTTACAGCTTGCTGTTGCTAGGCAATTTGTCCTGAGATATAATCATTGAGTTGTTATTTAACATGAAATGCCCAAGGTCCTCTACTCCGACAATTAATCCACACATAAAATGGTCGACCGAATCGTATCTAGTCATCTCTCTTCCTTCCAGGCTTTTTCTTCTCTGGACTTTATATTGAGCTTGGCAACTTTCAAATTAAGTGCATTACCTGTCATGTTTTGTCATTTATTATCATGTCTTGTCCCTGTCGAGGTTGACGCTTCAGAGGTAGGCGTGGGAGCCATTCTATCCCAGCGCTTCCAGTCTGACGATAAGGTTCATCCTTGCGCTTATTTTTCTCATCGCCTGTCGCCATCTGAGCGCAACTATGATGTGGGTAACCGTGAACTGCTCGCCATCCGCTTAGCCCTAGGCGAATGGCGACAGTGGTTGGAGGGGGCGACCGTTCCTTTTGTCGTTTGGACAGACCATAAGAACCTTGAGTACATCCGTTCTGCCAAACGACTTAATGCCCGTCAAGCTCGTTGGGCGTTGTTTTTCGCTCGTTTCGAGTTTGTGATTTCTTACCGTCCGGGTAGCAAGAACACCAAGCCTGATGCCTTATCCCGTCTGTTTAGTTCTTCTGTGGCTTCTACTGATCCCGAGGGGATTCTTCCTTATGGGCGTGTTGTCGGGTTGACAGTCTGGGGAATTGAAAGACAGGTTAAGCAAGCACTCACGCACACTGCGTCGCCGCGCGCTTGTCCTAGTAACCTCCTTTTCGTTCCTGTTTCCACTCGTCTGGCTGTTCTTCAGTGGGCTCACTCTGCCAAGTTAGCTGGTCATCCCGGTGTTCGAGGCACTCTTGCGTCTATTCGCCAGCGATTTTGGTGGCCGACTCAGGAGCGTGACACGCGCCGTTTCGTGGCTGCTTGTTCGGACTGCGCGCAGACTAAGTCGGGTAACTCTCCTCCTGCCGGTCGTCTCAGACCGCTCCCCATTCCTTCTCGACCATGGTCTCACATCGCCCTAGACTTCATTACCGGTCTGCCTTTGTCTGCGGGGAAGACTGTGATTCTTACGGTTGTCGATAGGTTCTCTAAGGCGGCACATTTCATTCCCCTCGCTAAACTTCCTTCCGCTAAGGAGACGGCACAAATCATTATCGAGAATGTGTTCAGAATTCATGGCCTCCCGTTAGACGCCGTTTCAGACAGAGGCCCGCAATTCACGTCACAGTTTTGGAGGGAGTTCTGTCGTTTGATTGGTGCGTCCGTCAGTCTCTCTTCCGGGTTTCATCCCCAGTCTAACGGTCAAGCAGAGAGGGCCAATCAGACGATTGGTTGCATACTACGCAGCCTTTCTTTCAGAAACCCTGCGTCTTGGGCAGAACAGCTCCCCTGGGCAGAATACGCTCACAACTCGCTTCCTTCGTCTGCTACCGGGTTATCTCCGTTTCAGAGTAGTCTGGGTTACCAGCCTCCTCTATTCTCTTCCCAGCTTGCCGAGTCCAGCGTTCCCTCCGCTCAAGCGTTTGTCCAACGTTGTGAGCGCACCTGGAGGAGGGTGAGGTCTGCACTTTGCCGCTACAGGGCACAGACTGTGAGAGCCGCCAATAAACGCAGGATTAAGAGTCCTAGGTATTGTTGCGGCCAGAGAGTGTGGCTTTCCACTCGCAACCTTCCTCTTACGACAGCTTCTCGTAAGTTGACTCCGCGGTTCATTGGTCCGTTCCGTGTCTCCCAGGTCGTCAATCCTGTCGCTGTGCGACTGCTTCTTCCGTGACATCTTCGTCGCGTCCATCCTGTCTTCCATGTCTCCTGTGTTAAGCCCTTTCTTCGCACCCCGTTCGTCTTCCCTCCCCCCTCCCGTCCTTGTCGAGAGCGCACCTATTTACAAGGTACATAAGATCATGGACATGCGTTCTCGGGGACGGGGTCACCAATACTTAGTGGATTGGGAGGGTTACGGTCCTGAGGAGAGGAGTTGGGTTCCGTCTCGGGACGTGCTGGACCGTTCACTCATTGATGATTTCCTCCGTTGCCGCCAGGATTCCTCCTCGAGTGCGCCAGGAGGCGCTCGGTGAGTGGGGGTACTGTCATGTTTTGTCATTTATTATCATGTCTTGTCCCTGTGCTTCCCATTCTATTCGTTTCCCTCTGCTGGTCTTATTAGGTTCTTTCCCTCTTTCTATCCCTCTCTCTCCCCCTCCCTCTCTCGCTCTCTCTTCTCTCTATCGTTCCGTTCCTGCTCCCAGCTGTTCCTATTCCCCTAATCATCATTTAGTCTTCCCACACCTGTTCCCGATCCTTTTCCCTGATTAGAGTCCCTATTTCTCTCCTTGTTTCCCGTACCTGCCCTGTCGGATCCTCATATATAATTCACCGTGCTGTGTCTATGTTTTGCCCTGTCGTGTCGTGTTTCCCTCAGATGCTGCGTGGTGAGCAGGTGTCTGAGTCTGCTAGGTTCAAGTGCCTTCCCGAGGCAACCTGCAGTTCTCGATCAAGTCTCCAGTCTGTTCTCGTCTTTACGTGTAGTATTATGCTTTTTGTTTTGTAAAGTTTATTCTGGATTAAATACTCTGTTTTCGCCAAGTCGCTTTTGGGTCCTCATTCACCTGCATGACATTACCGCCACTGACCTTGTTCGTCTTCAGTCACCCATGTGGGTATAACCAATGAGGAGATGCCACATGGGTACCTGCTTCTACAAACCAATGAGGAGATGGGAGAGGCAGGACTTGCAGTGCGATCTGCGTCAGAAATATAACTATTTTAGTTCTATTTTAGCCCTTGGCAACGCAGAGGCTCATTGGCGCAATAATTGAATAATATAGATGTCTAAATATATTTTGCAACGCTCGCATCAGCTGGCAAAGAGGAGGCAGAGACGGATATTGTCGTGGAGGAAGAGCATCAGCGTAGCCAGGGAGTGAAGCAGTGACAGGACTATGATACAGCTCACTTCACTACCAGAGATTACCCGGAACAAACAACAAGTAGAGCATATAAAAACAATTTCGCATCCACAGGCACCTTTTTTTTTGGTAACATGCACTTTTTTTCCAAAACTTAAAACACGATTTTCTATTAAAATATTTTATTTTGGTCAGCCTATTTGCTCTATTCCGTTTTATCCTGAAAAACTCCCCAGTCCCGACTTTTTCAGGATCGGTGGGTCCCCTGCAGGACTGTTGAGCTAATGTAAGCTAATGTGATTAGCATGAGGTTGTAAGTATCAAGAACATTTCCCAGGACATAGACATATCTGATATTGGCAGAAAGCTTAAACACTATTATTGCACAGAGGGAGTCCATGCAACATATTGGGTGACCTTTTAGGCTTGTAATAACAAAGTGTTTGAATACTTATTCACTCAAGTCATTTCAGCTTTATTTTTTATTCATTTGTAAACATTGTGAAAAACATAATAATTCCACTTTGACATTATGGAGTATTGTGTGTAGGCCAGTGAAAAACAATCTCAATGTAACTTATTATAAATGCAGGCTGTGACACAACCAAATGTGGAAAAGCCAAGGGTTCTGAAGGCACTGCAGGTGCCGTGTGACTGCAAATCATGTGAAATGATTCTAGTTAAAGGTCCCACACAGTCATCATATTTCCCAAGTAAAAATATCCTTTGAATGACCAAATCATCATACATAATATTTTTCTGCTCTCAAAATGTTTAATCTTTTCTCTCATCTCTATTAATCAAGAAAGAAAATGCTGAATGGGTGGGGATTTTATACTCCATATAGCAGCCTAGGCTAGGAGCTCCTGTAAATTTGTAAATATTTAACAATTTTTAAGTACTTTTGATAGTGCCCCTTTTTCAGGACCCTGCCTTAAAAGATAATTTGCAAAAATCCAAACAACTTCACAGATCTTCATTGTAAAGGGTTTAAACACTGTTTCCCATGCTTGTTCAACGACCCATAAACAATTAATGAACATGCACCTGTGAAACGGTCGTTAAGACACTAACAGCTTACAGACGGTAGGCAATTAAGGTCACAGTTATGAAAACTTAGGACACCAAAGAGGCCTTTCTACTGACTCTGAAAAACACAAAAAGAAAGATGCCCAGGGTACCTGCTCATCTCCGTGAACGCGCCTTATGCATCCTGCAAGGAGGCCTGAGGACTGCAGATGTGGCAAGGGCAATAAATTGCAATGTCTGTACTGTGAAACGCTTAAGACAGAGCTACAGGGAGATGGGATGGACAGCTTTCCGTCCTCGAAGTGGCAGACCACGTGTAACAACACCTGCACAGGATCGGTACATCCGAAAATCACACATGCGGTACAAGTATAGGATGGCAACAACAGCTGCCCGAGTTACACCGGGAATGCACAATCTCTCCATCAGTGCTCAGACTGTTCGCAATAGGCTGAGAGAGGCTGAACTGAGGGCTTGTAGGCCTGCTGTAAGGCAGGTCCTCACCAGACTTCACCGGCAACAACGTCGCTTATGGGCACAAACCCACTGTCACTGGACCAGACAAGACTGGCAAAAAGTGCTCTTCACTGACGAGTCGCGATTTTGTCTCACCAGGGGTGAAGGTCGGATTCACGTTTATTGTCGAAGGAATTAGTGTTACACAGAGGCCTGTACTCTGGAGCGGGATTCGATTTGGAGGTAGAGGTTTCCGTCATGGTCTGGGGCGGTGTGTCACAGCACCATCGGACTGAGCTTGTTGTCATTGCAGGGAATCTCAACGCTGTGCGTTACAGGGAAGACATCCTCCCCCCTCATGTGGTGCCCTTCCTGCAGGCTCATCTGGCATGACCCTCCAGCATGACAATGCCAACAGCCATACTGCTCGTTCTGTGCATGATTTCCTGCAAGGCAGGAATGTCAGTGTTCTGCCATGGCCAGCGAAGAGCCCAGATTTCGATCCCATTGAGCACATCTGGGACCTGTTGGATCGGAGGGTGAGGGCTAGGGCCATTCCCCCAGAAATGTCCGGGAACTTGCAGGTGCCTTGGTGGAAGAGTGGGGTAACATCTCACAGCAAGAACTGGCAAATCTGGTGCAGTCCATGAGGAGGAGATGCAATGCAGTACTTAATGCAGCTGTTGGCCACACAAGATACTGACTCTTACTTTTGATTTTGTTCAGGGACACATTATTCCATTTCTGTTAGTCACATGTCTGTGGAAATTGTTCAGTTTATGTCTCAGTTGTTGAATCTTATGTTCATATAAATATTTAGGTTTGCTGAAAATAAACACAGTTGACAGTGAGAGGACGTTTCTTTTTAAAAAATTATCAAATGTTTTGCTTTTGTTAGTTATCGGCATGGCATGACTGACAAGTCAGTTGGTTTCATCTAACTAATGTGTCTCTGTTATCAAGAAACTCAGCTAGCTAACTTACTCGCAAACTAGCTAGCTATGTTATGATTCAAATTAAGGGGATGATGTTTGGAGATGGCAGGCTCTTCGAAAGATGCTGAAGTAAACATTTTCAGCAGTTTTCTCCAGTGGTTAGCTCCAAGGCAGACTATTCTGGACTCTTATCAATGCCTATCCATGTGGTTTGTAAAACAGGCAGTTGTGTTAGCTTTATAGTCCTGATACCTGACAATGACTTATAATTTTGGTTATTCAAGCTCTGAATATCAGTTACCATAGGCGGTGCATCCGAAAGTACATTGAAATAAATGTGTCTAAACTATATGACTAGCCTACAGCCTACTAGTCTTCACAGAAATAAAATAAAATAATTCAAAATACTTTACCAGAGAGCATTATTTAAAAATGTTGTGGATTGTTTCAAATTACAAGAGACCTAGTTTGGGAAAGCCCACACTGTCTCAAGTATAATTTGAAATGTTGATATAAAAAGGTGAGGGGTGGGTGGTGATGAAATAGGCAAATCTCTCTCCAGAATGGACTCTTTCTTTTTTAAATTTAAACTGTATTTAACTGGGCAAGTCAGTTAAGAACAAACTGTTATTTACAATGACAGCCAAGGAGCCGTGGGTTAACTGCCTTGATCAGGGGTATGTGTAATGACAGATTTTTACCTTGTCAGCTTGGGGATTTGATCTAGCAACGCTCTAACCACTAGGCTACCTGCCACCCCAACCAGTTGTCTCCCGCCAATTCTTGCTGCTTAATTGTTTTGTTGTGTGAATTGTTTGGCCTTTGAGTGTTTATGTTGATCAATTCACCAGTAGAAAATGTACCATTAAAAGGATGGATTTTGATGGGTATTGTCTTATTATGTTACTTAGATTGACGCACAGGTGCATCAATAGACACATAGTAATCCCTGTCATTTGGTTAGGCCCACATACATTTCTGTTAATGTATTAGTCAATACCGTTCTCATTCTCAGAGTTAACCAAAACTTGTTTCTCACAAGACACCAACTCGAAGCCGAAAACTTTGGAACTCAAGAACTCGGCTACCTGTGTCAACACCTGTTGCCAACAATCCAGCTAGCCAGCTAGGTTGCAATGAGTCCCGTTTCACCTGGAATAGCTAATGAACGTTTCCAGTGCTGTAGAAGCCGTGTAAATTATGCTCTTGTCCGGGACAATATTGACAATCCAGAATTCCAATGTGGCAATTGTTTACAATTTGATAAATCATGACTAAACTGTATAAAACAAGAAGAAATTACACTATGAAAAATAACATTTACTTTTGATACTTAAGGATATTAAAAACCAAATCATTTTACTCAAGTAGTATTTTACTGGGTGACTTTCACTTCAGTCATTTTCTATTAAGGTACCTTCAGTTTTACTCCAGTGTGACAATTGAGTTCTTTTCTCACCACTGCTCAACACTATACACGTCAGCTACTACAGCAACTGAAATGACTGCAACACTTAATAAAGAGCTACCGCTCATTTCAGAATGGGTGGCAAGGGATAAGTTAATTACGCTATTTCAAAAACTAAAAGCATAGTATTTGGGACAAATCATTCACTAAACCCTGAACCTCAACTAAGTATTGTAATGAATAACGTGAATGCTTTTAAAAATATATACATTTATTACTTTCCAAATAAACTTCATATTTACATAGAAATACATGGGTAGCCATGAGAAATACATGGGTAGCTATGAGAAATACATGGGTAGCCATGAGAAATACATGGGTAGCCATGAGAAATACATGGGTAGCCATGAGAAATACCCCCCCCCCCCTCCCCCATTGCGATCGACTATCGAGGATCGCTATGGGGCCTATTGGGCAATGTAGGCTTGTACACAATCGCCCAACCTTAACACACACACACACATCCTCTCTGTTTGTGGTTACAGTAGGCTAACGTATGTCAATGGTTTCAGGAACAGCAGTAACATCAGGCAGGATTTAGGCTTCCAACTGCTTGGCCAGTTGTAGCACAATCTTGGGTGCAATGATCACGTTCCCGCACTGACTGACAGTGTGGAGAATCATTGATTTAACGTTATGTTAGCCTGCATGCTACACTAGTAATGTTATAAATTATATAGCTGTCGGCTATATTAGCCACGACTTACCGTTCTTTGTGCAGCTTCAAATGTCGAACAAAGTTGAAGTTGTTGCGCCTCCGTCTGTAATTTTCTTACTGCATGTTTTGCAAGTTTCAATCAGTTTTTTTGATGACTACAGTGTTGTCTTTATATCTGAAAATAATCATTTGGGGTCACAATTTGATTGGCTGCTGTCCGATTCAAATTGTAATCCGTTAAATGAACAGTTGATGCGCTGCACACTTTTTAAAAATAGCATCATTTTAATTATTTGGGCTTGGGGAGGGTATCAAGTCAGTTCGAGTCAAAAGGCTCAAGTCCAAGTTAAGTCACGAGTCATTGGTGTTAAAGTCAAAGTTGAGTTGCATGTCACCATATTTGTGACTCGGGTCTAACTCTATTCCAAGTCATGTGACTCGAGTCCACACCTCTGGTCAAAACATATTGATACAACAGTAGCTAAGATGGGGAGAAGTCTGTCCATAATAAAGTGTTTCTCTGCCTTCTTAACAACATTATCAACAAGGCAGGTTCTACAGGCCATAGTTTTGTCGCACCTGGACTACTGTTCAGTCGTGTGGTCAGGTGCCACAAAGAGGGACTTAGGAAAATTGCAATTGGCTCAGAACAGGGCAGCACGGCTGTCCCTTGGATGTACACAGAGAGCTAACATTAATATTATGCATGTCAATCCCTCCTAGCTCAAAGTGGCGCAAGGCACAAGTGATGACGGTTTTAAGGTGGTATATATTAAAATGAGTTATGATGATAAGACGTTACCATGTGTGTATTACATTTTTGGCTTTATGTGACGTTTCATAAAGCCGGAAGTAAATCCTTGGTAATGCCTGCCTCGTGGATCCAAGTGTTTGACACGGTGGGAGGGAACCAGTAACTTTGTGATCAAACTTTATCAATGCACCTGTAATTACATTTTTCATACTTGGGTAACCCTACTTCAAACGGGGTTTTCATCCCAAAATCATCCAATTTGATGAAAAACACAATTTTCAGGAAACAACTTCCTCAGTGTTGGGTTGTTCGGAAACCAGGGAGCGTAGTAAACTACTGTATACCATGGCATTGTTGAATTCTTCTTTTCTGATAGGCTTGAAGGGCATTCTAGAGTATGTATTATTTCCCTGTAATGCACGTTATGTTTGCACGGTAGAACTTAATGGCTATAGTTCATTCTTACATATTCTATGTTTGAGCTCCTTTTAAAAACAAAAGTCATTGTTGAATTAGATTTTCATAATGGCTAGCTAGGACTAATGGTTTGGTTAGCTAAACTAGCAAGTCTGTTTGTTTGGTTTCTGTGGCACATATTGTAGTTATCTTGTAAACTTGCTAGCTACTTCAGTCGATGTTGAACACATTCCCTTACAAATAAAGATTGCAGTTTTGAAACTGCAGTAAAAGTGCAGTAACTGCAGTTGACTGTGGAATTTTGGACGCAGTAATTGCAGAATAACTGCAGTTTAACTACAGTTAAATTGCACTCTAACTGCAGTTACACTGCACTCTGACTGCAATCTTTTTTTGGAAGATTTCTAGCGGGAAATGTGTTAAATTATAGCCATGGTATAAAAGGGATAATCAACTTGGAGCTCTATGCCTTCTCTGGAAAATAAAGCAACCCTGCCGAAGATCAGTTCCACTCTGATAGCACGTCATTGTTCATTATTTTCAAGAGAACGTATAGCCCCTCGTTGATTATCCCTTACGCAATGTCCTTTCCAGACATTTCACATCGACATGGGAAGAGTATTTCTGAAGGCTGTGTGTGAAATCAGGTGGGCGTCCTTAGGGAAACTCATCTTCCTGTCTCTTGAATGAGCAGGCCGCATGATGACATCATCAGACCCTGCTAATTGCTCACGGCCTTCAGCTGTGGCCCTCAGCTCTCTTCGCTGTATGAAAATCGATTCACGGATACATGACTATCGTGTGCTGTCAACCTTTTCCCATCCTTATAGGCATTGCTAAGGAGGACAAGCATTCCCTTGTTGTCTTTTTTTTCTCACTTTCCTTTTACTGAAATTAAGGCATTAGTAATGGAACCCTGAACCTTGGCAACTATACTCCCTTTTATAAATTGTTTACTGGAATTGTTTTCTAAGAGTGCAGGCAATTGGTTGGAGAGAGGGACTGTGTATTAGTTCGATTTGACACTGATACTTCACAGATTTTTGCCCTGAGGTCTTTGGTGTAGCTGGGGGAGTGAAGGAAGCATAGGAACTGAAAGGAACATTGGGCTGTTTCAAAACAGGCAGAGGAAGAAAGAGTGATATGCTCCATGTGTCCCTCTCATTCATTTGTCTCTTTTTTTCTCTCTCTCATTTATTTTCCCGGGTCCTCTGTTAAATCCTTCCTTTGGCGCTCTCTGTGTTGTGGATGGATACGTAGTGTAGCGTGGGGATCTCCATGAGTGACTATCCTAGAAGACTGAGGGGAATCGTGGTGAGTGCAGAGGAAAAAAGCACAGAACAGCCTTTGAACATATGCCGCTGTGGATTGTTTGACATTAGGAAATCTGGAATCCAAAACATGGATAAATTGGTAATTTGATGTTTAGAAATAACAAGTGTGTTCGGCAAAGAGACCCTTTTACAAGGGCATACACAAGCAGTGTGTGTGTGTGTGTGTGTGTGTGTGTGTGTGTGTGTGTGTGTGTGTGTGTGTGTGTGTGTGTGTGTGTGTGTGTGTGTGTGTGTGTGTGTGTGTGTGTGTGTGTGTGTGTGGAAAGTCTTCTATTCTTATACAGTGACCTTTCTTAATACAAAACAAACACATTCTCACTCAACAGGCACGCACGCATGTACACAGAGACACACAGACACACACTGTACATGCACGCAAACAACCACACTGACCAGCCATCACCCATATTTGCAGGTCTTTTGCACCACGACAAGAGTGCAGTATTACAAGCAGCTCCACAATAAGAGAATCAATTACCAATTTCAGGCTGCGACCGCCAGTGTTATTCCGACAGTCACGTTTTCCCGAAAAAAGAATGAGGTGCAAAAGGTTGTGCAGAGCAGGGGCTTAAGATATGGAATCCCCTGCTCTATCCTGCCCTGTCAAGTTGTTGGCTGGATCACTTTGTCAGTGTGAGGATAGAGCTAAAACTTAGGCCACCTTGCATAAAGCTAGGTCAACGGTGCCAAGAGCTCAGAAAGACTATCAGATGAGATCTGAGTGGGTGTCAAACGCTCTACAACAAAGCTTTCTTGGTGTCCAACAAGCTTTCTCTGCCCTTAACCTTGTTCTGAACACCCCCAAAACAAAGGCCATGTGGTTTGGTAAGAAGAACGCCCCTCTCCACACACGTGTGATTACTACCTGTGAGGATTTAGAGCTTGAGGTAGTCACCTCATACAAGTACTTGGGAGTATGGCTAGACAGTACACTGTCCTTCTCTCAGCACATATCAAAGCTGCAGGCTAAAGTAAAATCTAGACTTGGTTTCCTCTATCGTAATCACTCCTCTTTCACCCCAGCTGCCAAACTAACCCTGATTCAGATGACCATCCTACACATGCTAGATTATGGAGACATAATTTATAGATCGACAGGTAAGGGTGCTCTCGAGCGGCTAGATGTTCTTTACCATTCGGCCATCGGATTTGCCACCAATGCCCCTTATAGGACACATCACTGCACTCTATACTCTTCTGTAAAATGGTAATCTCTGTATACCCGTCGTAAGATCCACTGGTTGATGCTTATTTATAAAACCCTCTTAGGCATCACTCCCCCCTATCTGAGATATCTACTCCAGCCCTCATCCTCCACATACAACACCCGTTCTGCCAGTCACATTCTGTTAAAGGTCCCCAAAGCACATCCCTGGGGCGCTCGTCTTTTCAGTTTGCTGCAGCTAGTGACTGGAACGAGCTGCAACAAACACTCAAACTGGACAGTTTTATTTCAATCTCTTCATTCAAAGACTCAATCATGGACACTTACTGACAGTTGTGGCTGCTTTGGGTGATGTATTGTTGTCTCTACCTTCTTGCCCTTTGTGTTGTTGTCTGTGCCTAATAATATTTGTACCCTGTTTTGTGCTGCTACCATGTTGTGCTGGTCCCATGTTGTGTTGCTACCATGTTGTTGTCATGTTGCTACCATGCTGTGTTATGTGTTGCTGCCATGCTATGTTGTCTTAGGTCTCTCTTTATGTAGTGTTGTGTTGTCTCTCTTGTCGTGATGTGTTTTTCCTTATATTTTTATTTTTAATCCCAGCCCCCGTCCTCACAGGAGACCTTTTGTCTTTTGTTAGGCCGTCGTTGTAAATAAGAGTTTGTTCTTAACTGACTTGCCTAGTTAAATAAAGGTTAAATGTAAAAATGAAATAAACATGATCCAGTGTGGTTTACCGCTAGCTGTTGCCAGGGTCTATTGTGACCCTTGATGAACAAATGAAACGATAGGGCCATGTGCTAAATTGCTTTACTGTCGTGAGGTCAGAGAGGACCTTTAGAGAACGTAACGTGCACGAGACACAGAAAACGTAGCACAGGCCTAGAATTTTCCCTCTGATTCTGAATAAAATGTTGAAATATTATTTTCTATTTTAATAGCATCATGAATTCAGCAATTACTCAGGTTATTGACAGTTTAACTGCAAGAGCAATATGACCACTAACACAGTAGAGCCCATAACTACCTATGACGGCCTGTTTTTTCTCTCGCAACAGATTTTGTAGTTTCTTGCAACACATTCCAGCTGTCATGTGTTTACACTTAATTATGGGAAATGGGCCACGGCACGTATAGCCTACAACACACAAATAACCACTTTTCAACAAGGGACAACTTCTAAAATATGAAATTGTAGTAAATTAAACATGAATTACATTGTTTTCTGGTAAATAAATAAACAATAGTAAAATGGCGAAATGTGTGAATAAATCTCAGATCTGGTGACACATTAAATTAGGAAAACACAATATGTTGGCAAGAATTTTACCACAGAGACAAATCTAACCAATACCAGTGACTACACAGGGAACTGCAGGCATCACATGCTGCTAAACTCAATTAGGAAAAATCGCATTTCACAGAAGTCTATTTAAGGAGTCTCTCTCTCTGTCTCTCTGACACACCTGGACTCCATTACCTCACTTATTACCTCCACTATATATGGCACTCCCTTAGGTTCTTTCTCCAGTCTGTGTTGCATGTCTGTACGTGACTTGTGTTTGTTATATTGTTTGCATTTATTATTAAACTCACCACCTGCACTTGCTTTCTGACTCCCAGCCTCTACATTATAATTATTCACCCACTTTTACGTTCTAGGTGTAAGACCAACAGGACACGTGAGCTCTGTTTGGCTCTCAATTTATCCATCGACTGATTTTACAACCGGTACTACTTTTACAGTAATTACAAGCGAAGTGATCTTAACTTCTTCTGAGCTAGGCACAGGAATAGGAAGTTTAAATATATGTAACAGGACTATTCTCTGTCAGCCATACCACGTCCATCTGCAAGGTAACATTATTCCCTGAGAATAGCCTCACTGTTTCTAATTACAGGTACCATGTTATTGCACAACTGAGGGAAGAGAACTCAGGGAGAGGACAGACTTCATGAAGAACTACTCTTTGGAGGATAAAAGAGTGATGGGGGGGAAGGAGAATTATTGAAGCGTGGTAGAGTGCAACAATAATTGAGGCTTGAAAGTACATATTAAACTATATATTTATATCTCATCTTCCTAATCATCTTTTCAATTAAATTATGACTTGCTACCTTTCTCAGGGGAAGAAGGGAGATAAGGAGGTATAGGGGGCGGGGGGGGGGGGGCAAACGATATACAGCACATCTGCTACTGTTTTGTGGCTGGCGCGTGATGTCGGTCCCTTGAGCCTAAGTGATGCTGTGCAATCGTAGCCCATCACAACATGTACTCCTGTCATCTACCTGTGAGTGGGAGCCAAACACTGAAAAATACAGACGTAAATAAATCCATATCCCTCCATGTCTGAAGCACCTTGATGTATGTCCTACAACAGTGCTCTTTGATCTACTCCCCCGGTGACAAGTGACCTCTCGTCACCCAAGTTTCCCCTTCACAGCCGTCTCACTGGTGGTGAGTCAGACATGACCAAACAAGCCCAGTTTCACCTCTACAAATGTCAAACTTCTCTGCTGTCTACTGCTCTGCCCTCAGAGGATGTAATTGTATCTTCTGTCTGTTTGCGACAGAAGCTAATAAAATTGAATGTTAAATGTTATTCCTGCTCACCAACTCGGGGACGTCATTTCTTGTAGTCTGGGTTAGGCCTGTGCGTCACTGCACCATCAGATGGATGAACTCATTGCCGTATAGAAGACAACGTGGAGGGTGTGACTGTTGCATCACGAAGGATGTGGGATTTGACAATTGCATGTTTCATACAGTAACCATGCTCAGTGTATATTCCTGAGTTAAATGCAGTAGCTTCCTCTTACAAGTTACTGTAAAAATAGTTGGGGATGGTCATAGATATGGTTTTACATGTCCAGATAATTCCTTAAAGAGTGACTGCCTTTATAAAGCAACACATCCCTTGAGAACGGCCTATGTGACATCAACATGAGTTAGAAACAGTTATTATTGTGTCAAAATTGACTACAAAGTGTAAATAGGATAATTTTGGTGAGTTTGGAACATCCGTGCGTCACAACGAATTATTGAATGTTGGGTTTTGTTTTGATGATGTCCAATTACTCACTAACATGGGGTGGAGAGCTGCCGTGATTGCCCTCTATCCAATTGCATAGACAGTGAGACAGATCTGCCCAGCAGCTCTGACTGTTTACACAAGACAGCATATTTTTTATGCTTGAGAAATACTGCACCAAACACCTTAGTTAGATGTCAAATTGAGCAACTAAAACATCCTCGTCAAAACCTTCAAAATTCATTACGGATTTTGAGGAAGTGAAATAAGCTTCCACATCTAGTGTCGCGTGGGGGACAAACGCCATTAACCAAATGTGTAATTGGTCAGGATACACACCTCCAAGAATGACATAAAAAAAAATGAGCAACAGAAAAACCTACGTGCCAATCGACATGTTCAGTGGTTCTTCAAAGGACTTTGCCGGCCACGAACTAGCATTTGAATGGGACTCCTCAGCACTTCAGCCCTCTTCACTGTCCCCACTCCCCTGAGCGTACGTTGTCTGTGGGTGAATCAATATCAACATCCATGTCCCTTCCAGTCTATTTTGGGGTTGTGTCGTGCTCTTAAAAATTCAGGTTGAAACAATGGAAAATAAATAAACAACTGTTGCTATCACCTGTCAATGTCTGGAATATAAATATACTGTATGGGTGTCACCTTAGAGAGCCTGTTTATTTCTATAATTTGTTTAGGTCAGGGTGTGATTTGGGTGGGTATTCTAGTTTTCTATTTCTTTGTTGGCCGGGTATGGTTGCCAATCAGAGGCAGCTGTCTATCGTTGTCTCTGATTGGGAATCATACTTAGGCAGCCTGTTTTCCACCTGAGTTTGTGGGATCTTGTTTTTGTACAGTTACTGTGTAGCCTGCAGAACGTTACGTTCGTTCATCTTTTTTTTGGGGGGGGGGTGTTCATCTAATAAAGAAAGATGTACACTTACTACGCTGCGCCTTGGTCTCATTCCAACAACGGATGTAACAATGGGTGTTATCCTCTGTGTAGTTGGGCAGCCAAGCGTCTAATCCCCTCCCTTACTCACCACACACCAATCAATAGGACTGTACTCATGAATTAGATATACCTTCTGCAGGTGGTTTTTGCAGATGAATGACATCGCTTGCCCCCCCACCCTACCTCTCTTGGCCACTCGGTTATGTAACCAAAGAACACTCACTCTTTGCTGTCTGCTCTGTTTGTCTTCCATCTCTCCCTCTCTCTTTCCCCTCTCTCTTCTGATAACTAGTTGAGTCAGTGTACACATGCACCTTTGTGCTCCAGGTACATCTTCGATGTAGAGACAGAGACGTTACAGAATTATATGTCTGCCCCCACTGTATGAAGAGGAGAAAGGCAGAGGGAGGCAGGCAGGCGAGGCAAAAATACAAAGTCAACCAGGAAGGAACATCTGAATCAGCTATAGCAAAACTCAGCCCTATGGCATGCTGGATAAGTAGCATTGATTGTCACATGTTGGTGGAGTGTTTATGATTAAGAGAGAAACCGATGGCTAAAATACTACTACAATGAGGATGAAAGCTACTAAAAAACCCACCAAAAGGTTTGACCCCAGAAGCTACTTGGGATATGAATGGGATGATGAACCAAGGGGGGGGGGGGGAACTGATCTAATTGAACTATATCCAAGCGATATGTATGGAACAAAGAGAACAGAACATAGAAAAAAATACGACAAACGTTTCATCTGGATCAGAATGAGACGAATTCTGTAATACTATTTTTTGCAATCGATCTGGCTGTTTTTAATATGTTTTTTTTCAGAAGACAATCGGATAGGATACATCTGATCCAGATAACACAATATCAAGATTGGGAAATCCAGATATTCAGTGCTTTGAACAGGCTTACAACGAGCCATCTACTGGACAGGTTACAGTAATACTTCTATATTGTCATAGTGAAGCAGATATCAATAAACAACATTAATAAAGGTACCCCAATTACAAATAATACAGTCGGCATATCACTTATACACTACATTACCAAAAGTAATTACGTTACGTTCTCTAGTGAACATCTCATTCCAAAATCATGGGTTCCCCCGTTGCTATTATAACAGCCTTCACTCTGGGAAGGCTTTCCACTAGATGTTGGAACATTGCTGCGGGGACTTGCTTCCATTCAGGCACGAGCATTAGTGAGGTCCGGCACGGATGTTGGGTGTTTAGGCCTGGCTTGCAGTCAGCATCACAATTCATGCCAAAGTGTTCGTTGGGGTTGAGGTCAGGGCTCTGTGCAAGCCAGTCAAGTTATTTCACACCGATATCGACAAACCATTTCTGTATGGCCTTCCCTGAACTGTTGCTACAAAGATGGAAGCACAGAATAATCTAGAACGTCATTATATGCTGTAATGTTAAGACTTCCCTTCACTGGAACTAAGGAGCCTAGCCAGAAACATGAAAAACTGCCCCAGACCATTATATCTCCTCCACCAAACTTTACAGTTGGCGCTATGGTAGTGACCAGGGCAGCTCTAGCAGGGCAGAAATTTGACGAACTGACTTGTGGGAAATGTGCTATCCTATGACGGTGCCACGTTGAAAGTCACTGAGCTCTTCAGTAAGGCCATTCTACTGCCAATGTTTGTCTATGGAGATTGAATGGCTGTGTGCTAAATTACACACAAATCTAAAGGGGTGAATGAGAATATGTACAGTACATATAAGTTTATGGATGAGCGATGGCCGAACAGAATACAGTGGTTCCTCCTTTAAAAGTTCTGTAATACTGAGGCACACTCTGCGTGCTGCTGCAGCATTCTGTGGCACGTCATTTAATTTTCAGCCGTCATTTAATTCTCAGTTCGAGCTCAGGTAGGGGTGAGGAGAGGAACGGAAGCAGAACTGTTACAAAGGCACCATTTTAATCAGGAGAATCTCCTCTTTGAAATAATGTCTGGGCAGCGAGCTCGTTTGTCATCAATCGCTAGACCAGAAATAGTCAAAGTTAAAAAATGTTCCCTACTTTTTCATTACGCAGACATAAGCACAGATGACACCATCAAGGTGCGGATATTTACTTTCTACAACAGTTGTATTTTTCCAGTTTCGTCAGACGAACAGATTGTAGTGATAAAATAAAAAAGGGATACATTTTAAATAGAATTTTAAGCATCACTCCAGTGAAAACAGGCTCTGCGAACATTCAATTCCATTAATATGCTTTTAATTTGCTACTAGTGTTCCAGCTTAGCCAACGTTCCTAACTTAATCCGCTTTGACTCGTTCTGTTGTTAATTCGTTCTATTGTCAATTTACGAAAGCACCCGAATGTCCATGGAGAAAGCACAACTATATAATTTAGCTAAGCTGAGAATGTCGAGAATAATCACGTCAATAAACATTGGGTAGTTAGATAGCTTATAGTTAATACACTGGAAAGTTTGATGTATAGCTACTAATGCTAGGTAGCTAGCTAACATACCGGTACATACTGCTGCAATGATATGCTATGTGGTTCATAAGGACAGCGTAGCTAACAAATTGTCAGCCAACATAACGTGTAAGGTAACTTTTTTGAAAAGTCAAGACAAGTCTGGTCTGTCATGGGGGGGTTCACACCTAGCTCAGCTATTAGACTATTCTTTAGTAAAGGTTGAATAGTCTATTGTTCAGCTTTTAGCTTTCCTCACCAACTTGCAACAAACTGCTGTTCCCATCTCATTCCATTCCCTCTTCCACGCATCATCATTCTGCTCCTGATTGGCTCGCTTGTGGGCGTGCTTGCAGGATATGGCAGCATCTTCAAGAATTCTGCATACAGTAGCACGTTTGTATGAAGGTGTGGTTGTTCACAGGCAAATTGTTATATGCTGTGTAGGTACAGTGCCTTGCGAAAGTATTCGGCCCCCTTGAACTTTGCGACCTTTTGCCACATTTCAGGCTTCAAACAAAGATATAAAACTGTATTTTTTTTGTGAAGAATCAACAACAAGTGGGACACAATCATGAAGTGGAACGACATTTATTGGATATTTCAAACTTTTTTAACAAATCAAAAACGGAAAAATTGGGCGTGCAAAATTATTCAGCCCCCTTAAGTTAATACTTTGTAGCGCCACCTTTTGCTGCGATTACAGCTGTAGGTCGCTTGGGGTATGTCTCTATCAGTTTTGCACATCGAGAGACTGAAATGTTTTCCCATTCCTCCTTGCAAAACAGCTCGAGCTCAGTGAGGTTGGATGGAGAGCATTTGTGAACAGCAGTTTTCAGTTCTTTCCACAGATTCTCGATTGGATTCAGGTCTAACACCTGGATATGTTTATTTTTTAACCATTCCATTGTAGATTTTGCTTTATGTTTTGGATCATTGTCTTGTTGGAAGACAAATCTCCGTCCCAGTCTCAGGTCTTTTGCAGACTCCATCAGGTTTTCTTCCAGAATGGTCCTGTATTTGGCTCCATCCATCTTCCCATCAATTTTAACCATCTTCCCTGTCCCTGCTGAAGAAGAGCAGGCCCAAACCATGATGCTGCCACCACCATGTTTGACAGTGGGGATTGTGTGTTCAGGGTGATGAGCTGTGTAGCTTTTACGCCAAACATAACGTTTTGCATTGTTGCCAAAAAGTTCAATTTTGGTTTCATCTGACCAGAGCACCTTCTTCCACATGTTTGGTGTGTCTCCCAGGTGGCTTGTGGCAAACTTTAAACAACACTTTTTATGGATGTCTTTAAGAAATGGCTTTCCTCTTGCCACTCTTCCATAAAGGACAGATTTGTGCAATATACGACTGATTGTTGTCCTATGGACAGAGTCTCCCACCTCAGCTGTAGATCTCTGCAGTTCATCCAGAGTGATCATGGGCCTCTTGGCTGCATCTCTGATCAGTCTTCTCCTTGTATGAGCTGAAAGTTTAGAGGGACGGCCAGGTCTTGGTAGATTTGCAGTGGTCTGATACTCCTTCCATTTCAATATTATCGCTTGCACAGTGCTCCTTGGGATGTTTAAAGCTTGGGAAATTTTTTTGTATCCAAATCCGCTGCTTTAGATTGAACAGTCATATCTCAGTTATTGTTTTCATATCTATCAAAAATAAGCTGTTATCTTTACTTTCAGAGAGAGAGCTGACCAAGGGGTCGAAAATGTAGATATTGCCAGATGTTCACTGTCCGAGAAGCATTATTGCTGGCAAAAGTGTCCATAACCAGAGGTAATTAAACTGTTCTGTGTTATTTTTCTCCCTCTCTGCCTGTCTTGTTGTACATGAAACCTGTCTCACATGCATTCGTTTAAAAAAAAAACGTATGATGTCAGCTGCTAGTTTTCAGATTTACACAACATAAACACAGCCATTTTCACTGGACTCTCTGTTGCTATCTGTTGCTGCCAAGTCATGATTTCCCTGGGGATTAGCCTTGCAATAACTGGGGGCGCAAGGCTGGTTAGGAGACACCGCAATTGTGATGGACTGAGAGAATATTAGGGCAGCACTGTAATTCATGAATCATATGCTGTCTGCCGCTGTTCTTACCCCTTTCCCTTTCTGTCTTCTACACCTCTCTCCCCACCGCGTCTTTCTTCCTCGTTTTATAATGCACACCACATGTGCATTGAAGTACAGATTGAACTTGTATTTATAATATTACGATTATCATAATGTATTCATGTATTTATAACACCTGGATAATGACCTTTCAATAAAGCGTTTCATATTCTCCACTGGTTGAAATTAAGTATCTCATTGAAATACTATCCTGTATTCTGAGATTAATGCAGATGAAGGGAGTTAAATATGCATAGTTTTTTTTCTCTGTTTACGTATATGAATTCTAAATCAATCATGTTTCTAGTCTACTGCTGTCACGGTCTTGATAATGGACGGACCAATGCGCAGCGTGTGTTGAGTTCCTCATCTTTATTTGCAGTGAAACTTCTCAAAAAACAATAAACAAGCAACGAAACATAACCTCAGTGGTGCTACAAGCACAAACACAAATAATATCCCACAACCCAAGTGGGAACAATGGAGAACTTAAATATGATCCCCAATTAGAGACAATGATAATCAGCTGCCTCTAATTGGGAACCATACCAAGCACACCAACATAGAAATAGGAAAACTAGAACAACACCCGACTAGTCACACCCTGACCTACAATACCATAGAGAACCAAGGGCAGACTGCACAACCCTCTGGAAAGCCTTGCGGTTGAGGGCGGTGCAGTTGCCGTACCAGGCTGTGATACAGCCCAACAGGATGCTCTTGATTGTGCATCAGTAAAAGTTTGTCAGGGTTTTGGGTGACAAGCCACATTTCTTCAGCACTGTCTGTGTGTGTGTACCATTTCAGTTTGTCTGTGATGTGTACACCTAGGAACCTTACACTTTCTCCACTGTCCCTTCGATGTGGATAGGGGGGTTTCTCCCTCTGCTGTTTCATGAAGTCCACGATCATCTCCTTTGTTTTGTTCGCGTTGAGTGAGAGGTTGTTTTCCTGACACCTCCTCCCTGTAGGCTGTCTCGTCGTTGTTGGTAATCAAGCCCACTACTGTTGTGTCATTTGCAAACTTGATGATTGAGTTGGAGGCGTGCATAGCCATGTAGTGGTGGGTTAACAGGGAGCACAGGAGGGGGCTGAGCACACACCCTTGTGGGGCCCCAGGATTGATGGTCAGCGAAGTGGAGATGTTGTTTCCTACCTTCACCACTTGAAGGGCGGCCTGTCAGAAAGCCCAGGACCCAATTGCACAGGGCGGGGTTTAGACCCAGGGCCTCCAGCTTGATGATGAGCTTGAAGGGTACTATGGTGTTGAATACTGAGCTGTAGTCAATGAACAGCATTCTTACATAGGTATTCCTTTTGTGCAGATAGGGCAGTGTGATGTCGATTGCATCGTCTGTGGACCGGGCAAACTGAAGTGGGTCTAGGGTGACCGGTAAGGTGGAGGTAATATGATCCTTGACTAGTCTCAAAACACTTCATGATGACAGAAGTGAGTGCTACGGGGTGGTAGTCATTTAGTTCAGTTATCTTTGCCTTCTTGGGTACAGGAACAATTGCAGTCCTTGTTAGTGGGCCATGACGGTGGCACTGTGTTATCCTCAAAGCGGTCGAAGAAGGTGTTTAGTTTGTCTGGAAGCGTGACGTTGGTGTCCGTGACGTGGCTGGTTTTCTTTTTGTAGTTGAATTGCAACTTCACCTTGTACCTGTACTGGCGTTTCGCTTTGTTTGATTACCTTTGCGGAGGGAATATACACTGTTTATATTCAGTCATATTCCCAGGCCTCTTTCCATGGTTAAACGCGGTAGATCGCTCTTTGAGTTTTGCGAGAATGCCGCCATCTATCCACGGTTTCTGGTTAGGGTAGACTTTAATAGTCACAAAGATTACAACATCTCCAATGCACTTCTTTATAAAAGCACCCACCGAGTCAGCGAATAGGTCGATGTTGTTCTCTGAGGCTGACCAGATCATATACCAGTCTGCGTGATCAAAACAATTTTGAAGCATGGCTTTCGATAGTCAGACCAGCGTTGAATGGTTCTCGTCACTGGTACATCCTGTTTGAGTTTCTGTCTATTGGACAGGCGTTGTGGTCGGATTTGCCGACGTGAGGGCGGGAGAGGGATTTGTATGCATCGGAAGTTAGAGTAGCAGTGGTAGAGGCTCTTGCCCATGGGCGTAGAGCAATCAATATGCTGGTGGAATTTAGGTAGCCTTGTTCTCAAATTAGCTTTTTTTTTAAATCCCCAGCTACAATAAAATGCAACCTCAGGATATTTAGTTTCCAGTTCGCATATAGTCCAGTGAAGTTCCTTGATGGCCGTCTTGGTGTCTGCTTGAGGGGGAATGTACACATCTGTGACTATAACTGATGAGAATTCTCTTGGTAGGTAAAATGGCCGGCCATTGATTGTAATGAATTCTAGGTCGGGTGAGCAGAAGGACTTGAGTTCCTGTATGTTGTTATGATTACTCCCATGAGTCGTTAATCATGAAGTATACACCACCACCCTTCCTCTTCCCAGAGAGGTGTTTATCTCTCTGTTGGTGCGATGCATGGAGAAGCTCAGTGGCTGAACTGATTCCGACAACATATCCCGAGAGAGACATTTTTCCGCGAAGCAGAGAATGTTACAATCTCTGATGTCTCTCTGGAAGGCAACCCTTGCTCGAATTTCATCTACCTTGTTGTCAAGAGACTGGACATTAGCTAATAGTATACTTGGGAGCGGTGGGCGATGTGCACGTCTACGAAGCCTGACCAGGTGGCCGCTTCGTCTGCCCCTTCTGCGGCACCGTTGTTTTGGGTCGACTACTGGAATTAGATCCATTGTCCTGGGTGGTGGTGCGAACAGAGGATCCGCTCCAGATTTAAAAGTCAGATTGGATTACCAAATCCAAATCCCTAGCCGAAGGATCAGAATAAAAAATGTCAGTTTTGAAAAACCCAATTCTAACACTTAATATTGTCTAACTCCTAAAATCCATTCAGATAACGTTTGAAAAACTGGGCCCAAAGCATTGCACAGCTGCACAGACAGAGCTTTTCCGAGCATCCAGGATTGTGCTTCTCAGAAATACATCTGGACAACCACCTCCGCCACCTCACTGATAGAAAAACCTCCTTTAAGAAAGATAAATATTTGGAAGGTGCGTGCCAATAAAAATCTATCTTTCTCGATTGTATAAAGTTTATCTTCCATCACTAAGAATGTGGTGAATGATTGTTTTGGATGGAACTGAAGGCTCAGAGCAGAGTCCAATCTGGCAGGGAAGGCTGTACTGTCATTGCCTCATTTTCCCCCACCAGAGGCCCAATCCAAATGGCTAACTGCCTCTCACATCGTTGCTAGGAGGCTAAAGGTCTTCAGAGCAGAGACTGAAATTATGGAATAAAAATTGTGACACGAGTCTTTCTGACTTTCTGGGGTATACTAATGAGATATGAAATAGTGTGTGTGCATTTGTGTGTGTGTCTCAGTGTGTGTGTGTGTATCATGTCTCCTTATGGACAGCATCATGGCTGAGGAAATCATGTTATAGATGTGGTTCAAAATATGAACCCCTGATTATCACAATAATAATCTACGTGTCATTTACGTATATCCATCAATCAATTACAAACCGTAGTGTCTATGAAATTTCAAATTTGCAATGTGTCATTCCTCTTAGCGACAAAGTCATGGCTGAGGTAATAATATGAGTATTGTTTCTCAGAATTAGAAGAAACAGTGTGTGAATGAACATGCTGAAAAGGAGGGGGGGCCCACATTTAAAAATAAATGTATTAATAGTGTAGTTTATATGGCATAATGGTAAAAGGTCACAACTTTTAGTTTTCTGTGAAGTCTGCATATACAGTACCATATGTGCTTTTACTGTAGAGCTAAATCAGCTGACAAGAACTGAATGGAAAGGGAAAAGGAGCAGCCATTACAAAAAGAGGACCACATTGACCAAGATATATTAGTCTGTTATTATATGAGCAGTTAAAAATACTCAGAGAACGGTATTCAGCAACACATTGGGAATCAGTCTCTTTAACAATAAAGCAACATTCATTTAGGCATTCAACATCATCTAATCACCTATGCTTAGTCCACTACAGTGACAACTAAAAGATGCCAAAAACGATTTAGTCCAATCAACGTAAGCTAAATATAATGTGGTTGTCCATGGTACTGATTTCTGTGTGTGTGTGCATGCAAGCGTGCAAGTAGAAAAAACATGTTGACTCACCCTACATGGAGAGCAACGCCAATGCCATCCTCTTCTTTCATGTGTCCTAAACGGTATATGACTGTCATACAATACACGCTATTCGTTTTTCATGTCCAAGGCTACCTGGCCAAAATTATTATTGCTAGTCTAACTTCCTTTCATGGGCAATGATACACCAGGCCAGTTAGTTAACATTGTTGAACTTCCATCCTCTCAGGCCAGGGGCACAATGTATTAATTTATGGTTGGATCAGAATAGTCGTTATAATCGTTGGCCAGTACGGAGAATTCAGTAAAACCACAATTCAAAATATTTATCTCCATCCATGGCTAATTTAGGAAAGGGACCATTTTAGCTAGCTAGCCACCAGAGGACAACACCACAATGAGATGCAACAATTCAAGTTTTTTATGTCAATAATGACATTTGGATTGTGATATGATTGGTCTGAAGCCAAATCCAAACTGGATTCGTTGACACTTTTTTTGTGTGTGCCAGGACCATTCACAACTGAGCTCCCTCAGTTTAGCTCAACACTGATTGGCTGTTCTTTTTTTTTTATCAGGGGAAGCCAAATGCTTGCTGGCTTCCCTTGGATGCAATGCTACGGCAACAATGTCATACTCTTTCTGACCAGATAGCATCAGATAGATACGCTACACATACTGAGACAGAGGGGTTCTGTTTCATTCGCTTTTTCCGGTGAGATGCAATTCGCAATCCTCTTGCGAATTGAAAGAAATGTACGAAACAGAGTGATGAACAATAAATTGTTTTTTTTTTTTTCTTTATTCCTGGTAAGTGTTCGGGGGAATCTCAGCCTCCTTTGAGATCCATGAATACACACCACTGAATTTAGAATAAAATAAATGTCCACTTGTTTTGGAAAGTGCTAACAGAAGAATGATTATGGTAAAATTGGACTTGCGTTGTGGGGGCCTATAAATATAGATCTAAGATTTCCTTTTTGGAAACTTGGTGGAGAACATGGCCGCCTGGAATCTTGGTCAAAATGGAGCTTTGATGGAAATAGCAGCTGATGTTATTTTGGAGGAAAATTGTAGACTAGCTCTACTTTGACCTCCCATCACTCTCTTTGGGTGAGAAATGGGAAGCTCCCAATTGTGGATTGTGTGGGCCTTTTGTGTGTGAGTGCGCAGACGTGTATTTGTGTGTCAGTTACTTTCATCTTCTGTCTCCAACTCCTGGTGTGTAATTTCCAGCAGTCTGCGCCACACTGCTTTTAGAGGTTTTCAGCGTGGGAACAAGGGATGCTCGTGAAGTAGCTTTTGGCGGTGACATCATCATTTGTGGCCCAGGACTGCTGGGGGATTTACTGGCTGCTGAGTGGATGTTGATGCTACACAGCACTCCTCCTGCCAAAATACTGCAGACCTCACAGCTGAAATATTTAATATTAGCTTTGTATTTTGAACATCAAAGGCACATGCAGACAAGCAGGCTTCAGCCCCATTATGGCCTGAAAGGGGTTTTAATTGTCTGTAGTACAACTTTTCTCACTCTAACTCAACCTGTGTTGATATTGTTCAGTGTTTTTCTCAGCTGAAGCTAAACAGGCCAATAGAGTCAAGGTGGGTACTTTGTAGTTCTGTTCTTGTGTCCTTTGGGCATGACTTTTTCTTTTTGATTCAGCCTTACAAAGGGTGACAGTGTGACACATTGTCACCCACATTATACAAACTTTTGTGACACCTTCTATACAAAAGGAACATATACATATTTCTTCGTATTTGTCATGTGTTTTCTTTTTGTTATTAAATGGTTGGGTTTTGATTTAGCAAATAAAGGCATTTCACTGGACTTATGCATGTGACGTTAAAACTTGAAACATAAATGGATTCATATTCTATGACGTTCTGCACGGGCATGACTCCACAACGTCTCCAACAATGAGCTCAGTCAGTGGATGTAAGCTGTCATCTCCACAGTTTTCAGTAGGTGGACCACCACAGTGCCACTCAGGTGACTGACTCATCATCCAGCCCGCTAGCCAGTGGAAACATTAGCTTCTGTATTTCCATAGTTTTCCATTATTGTGTTCCTGTTCTTGGTTGTCTGTGACAGGTCCATGCTCAACCTGTCTGTGGCAATCGACTTAGCCAGAGCACAACACAATCACTCTGAAAAGACCCTGAAAAACACAGACAGTAAATGTAGGTTAATTTACTCCAAGAAGTCTTCAGGGACAAGAAATCATTGTTGCGTTGGTATATGTTGTGTAACCATAACGGCATTAGTAATGTCTGGTGATGATGTATGCGTGAGTGGTGGGTCTGAGTCATGATCTGACTGAGATACAACCAATAAGTGTGAGGGAGTGTTATATGTTATATTTGTTTGACCTGAGCTATTAGTTTCATCCGAGGTCAGAAAAGTAAAAGAGGTATAGATTGAGGCACCTATTTCTCATTATAGTCGATCTCTGGCCTTTCTACAAAAAAGTTGTGTTTTCCCAGCTATATTTTGTAACCATAGTAATAGTGGTTTGATTGGCAGAATTGCACAATGGTAAAGTAATTCATTGTATCGTCATGGTTATTCCAACATATTGAACTGATTTATTTTTGCTGTAAGTTTAGCCGGGAAAAGCTGAGGAACGGTTTACAGCGAGTGAGAACATGTGGGACTTGGAATGTCAGCAGTCAAGGACCCATCACCCCAAACCACCCTGCCAGAACTATCCGGTACCTTTAGACTGAATTCCACAATACCCACACAACTATAATCTTCTTGTGTTGTCTAATTTATAACAGTTTAATACTATATACTGTATAATAGTTACAAACGTTTATAAATAACAAAGTAACGTCCAATGTGGAAATATAAAAGTTTTGAGGGACTTTTTGTCTGTAAATCATTTTTGTCTGTATTGTTTTTTTGTTGTGTCGGACCCCAGTAAGACTGTCACCATTGATGTTGGTTAGTGAGGATCCTAATCAAATCGAATAACATCAGAAAGCACTCCAGGAATCCCAGGACCACGATAAATGTTTGTTTTGTTCGAAAATGCCCATTATTTATGTCCAAATACCTTCTTTTGTTAGCGCGTTTGGTATACATATCCAAACGTTCATTCTGGTCAGCGTTACATCGGACAAAACTTCAAAAAGTTATATTATAGGTCGAAGAAACATTTCAAACTAAGTACAGAATCAATCATTAGAATGTTTTAGAAGTCTCATTACAATTTATAACGGTTTTCTTCTGGTGAAAGAGAGGCGGACCAAAATGCAGCGTGGTGGTTATTCATGTTTTTAATAAAGACGACTATACATGAACAGACTATATAAAACAAGAAAATTGAAAACCTAAACAGTCCTATCTGGTGCAAACACAGAGACAGGAACAATCACCCACAAAACCCAACACAAAACAGGCTACCTAAATATGGTTCCCAATCAGAGACAATGACTAACACATGCCTCTGATTGAGAACCATATCAGGCCAAACATAGAAATAGACAAACCAGACACACAACATAGAATGCCCACCCAGCTCACGTCCTGACCAACACTAAAACAAGGAAAACACATACGAACGATTGACAGAACGTGACAGAACCCCCCCCCCTCCTTAGCGTCCCTTGAGTGGCGACCCTCGCCGCTAACCTTGACCTCCACCCACGAAACACTCACAGAATATGGCTGCCTAAATATGGCTCCCAATCAGAGACAACGATAATCACCTGACCAGAAGACGAACGCCGTTACAGAATCACCCACCACACCCGGACCAAGCAGTGTGGTGACAGGCAGCGACAGCAGAAGCAGCGAAAGGAGGAACGGACATGGGAGGATGTTCGGAGAAGGACCTTGGGATCAGCCTGGAGAATATCGCCGCCCCAAAGAAGAACTGGAGGCGGTGAGAGCTGAGAGGCGCTGGTATGAGGAGAAGCAACAGCAACAGCAGGAGCAACAATATCGGGGCTACACTACTTGGGAGGAAATAGACAGGTGGGCGGTCGACCCAGAGAGTGTGCCGGAGTCCGTCTGGGATTCGCTGGAGCAGTGCGAAGAGGGTTATAGGAGAATGGAGTTGGAGAGACAAGCACGGTGGCGCAGAAGGAAGCCCAAGAGTCAACCCCAAAAATGTATTGGGGGGGGGGGGGGGGGGGCTCAGGGAGAGTGTGGCAGAGTCAGGAGTCAGACCTGAGCCAATACTCCCTGTTTATCGTGAGGAGCCAAGGAGGAGACCAGAACCAGTGTTAGAGGTGAGCGAAGCAGAGACTGTGAAGGAGTTAATGGGGAAAGTGGAGGAGAGAGTAATGAGGGAGTTGCTAGTTTGGTGCTTTAAATACAATATTCGCCCGACGGAGCGTGTCGGTGATTTAATGGCACCTGGGTCAGTGCTCCATACTCGTCCTGAGGTGCGTGGTAGTCGGCTGGTGAAAATTGTGCCAGCCTCACGCACTAGGTCTCCTGTGTACCTACCTAGCCTTGCACGTCCTATGCCAGCCCTGCTCTCAGGCTCTCCAGTACACCTTCACGGTCCGGTCCATCCTGTGCCAACTTCACACACCAGTCCTCCGGTAACAGCTCCCCGCACCAGGCTTCCTGTGCGTGTCCTCGGTCCAGTACCACCAGTTCCAGCACCACGCACCAGGCCTTCAGTGCGCCTCGCCTGTTCAGCGTAGCCAGAGCCTTTCTCCTCTCCAGTGCTGTCGGAGTCTCCCACCTGTTTAGCGCTGCCGGAGCCTCCCGCCTGTTCAGCGCAGCCAGCGCTTCCCTCCTCTCCTGCGCTGCCGGAGTCTCCCGCCTGTTTAGCGCAGCCAGAGCCTTCCTTCTCTCTAGCGTTGTCGGAGCCTCCCGCCAGGGCTGTCAGTCTGCATGGAGCAGCCAGGGCTGCCAGTCTGCATGGAGCAGCCAGGGCTGCCAGTCTGCATGGAGCAGCCAGAGCTGTCAGTCTACATGGAACAGCCAGATCTGCCAGTAAGCCAGACTCTTCCAGATCTGCCAGTCAGCCAGACTCTTCCAGATCTGCCAGTCAGCCAGACTCTTCCAGATCTGCCAGTCAGCCATGATCTTCCAGATCTGCCAGTCAGCCATGATCTTCCAGATCTGCCAGTCAGCCATGATCTTCCAGATCTGCCAGTCAGCCAGACTCTTCCAGATCTGCCAGTCAACCAGACTCTTCCAGATCTGCCAGTCAACCAGACTCTTCCAGATCCGCCAGCCAGCCAGGATCTGCCGGAGCCAACTCCCTGCCTGAGCTTCTTCTCAGTGCTGAACTTCCTCTCAGTCCCGAGCTGCCCCTCAGTCCCGAGCTTCCCCTCAGTCCAGAGCTGCAGGGGACGTAAACAAAAGACCTGCAGGGGACGTAAACAAAATAATTAGCATATTCGGCGCTACACAAACCGCACAATAAAATATAAAACATTCATTACCTTTGACCATCTTCTTTGTTGGCACTCCTAGATGTCCCATAATCACTATTGGGTCTTTTTTTCGATTAAATCGGTCCATATATAGCCTAGATATCGTTCTATGTAGACTGTATGATAAACGAAAAAAATAGCGTTTCATAACGTAACGTAATTTTTTTTAAATTCAAAAAGTCGATGATAAACTTTCACAAAACACTTCGAAATACTTTTGTAATGCAACTTTAGGTATTAGTACACGTTAATAAGCGATAAAATTAATCAGGAGGCGATGTAACTTCTATAGTGTCGTCTGGAAAAAAACATGGCCGGAGAGAGCTCGACCAAAACATCCGGTCGGAGACCGGAGGGAAGGAGTTCCCTTGAACCGGTTAGACCAAGAATCAATTGCAAATCAAATGACAAGACTCTAGACAACGTGTGGTAGCTGTAGGCGCTGAAACCTCGGTCTCATGTAATTCGGTTCACTTTGAACAATTCCTGGAAGTAAGCGCAAGGATATTTATTTCCATTTTCAGTGATCAGGTTTTCCTGCGCTATTCAATGAAACTCACGCACTGTTAAAGTCACAGCCGTGATTTAACCAGTTTTATAAACGTCTGAGTGTTTTCTATCCACACATACTAATCATATGCATATACTATATTCCTGGCATGAGTAGCAGGGCGCTGAAATGTTGCACGATTTTTAACAGAATGTTCGAAAAAGTAGAGGGTAGACTGAAGAGGTTAAGACGTGTTCAATAGTGGATAAAATCAAAGTGGAGCGATAGCCAGGTCGCGCGCACCAAACAAAAAAAGAGTCCACTTAGCTTGACACTCAGTCTGAACAGCCCTACTTCTTCATTACTCAAAAGAAAAACATCAACCAATTTCTAAAGACTGTTGACATCTAGTGGAAACGATAGGAACTGCAACCAGGTGCCACAGAAATCTAGTTTCCCTTAGAAAGCCAATTGAAAATACAGTGAACTCAAAATATTTTTTTCTTGGATGGTTTGTCCTCGGGGTTTCGCCTGATAAGCTCTGTTATATTCACAGACATTATTCAGATTTAGAGTGTTTCCTATCCAAATCTACCAATTATATGCATATCCTAGCTTCTGGGAATGAGTAGCAGGCAGTTTACTTTGGGCATGCTTTTCATCCGGACGTGAAAATACTACCCCCTATACCAAACAGGTTAAGCAATGGGTTGGAGTCAGAGGCCGAGCCTTCTCTGACCTCTACTCCTCCTGTTACTGGGTCTGAGACGCCGAAGCCTCTCACCATTAGCTCTGACAAATTGAAAACCCTAATCATTGGTGACTCCATTACCCGAGTATTAGACTTAAAATGAATCATCCAGTGATTATACACTGTTTACCAATGTTAATTAAGGCTAATCTGAAGATGGTGCTGGCTAAAGCTAAAATGAGCGAGTGAAGAGAGTATAGGAATATTGTTTTCCACGTCGGGCACCAATGATGTTAGGAGGAAACAGTCAGAGGTCACCAAGCGCAACATGGATTCAGTGTGTAAATCAGCTAGACAGATGTGTCAGCATTGAGTAATTGTCTCTGGCCCCCTCCCAGTAAGGGGGAGTGATGAGCTCTACAGCGGAGTCTGTTTTCTGCCCCTCCCAAAAGATAGAATTTGTAGATAATTGGCCCTCTTTCTGGGACTCACCCACAAACAGGACCAAGCCTGGCCTGTTGAGGAGTGACAGACTCCATCCTAGCTAGAATGGTGCTCTCATCTTATCTACGAACATACACAGGGCTCTAACTTCCCTAGCTCCACAATGAGATAGTGTGCAGGCCAGGCAGCAGGCTGTTAGCCAGCCTGCCAGCTTAGTGGAGCCTGACACTAGCACAGTCAGTGTAGTCAGCTCAGCTATCCCCATTGAGACCGTATCTGTGCCTCGATCTAGGTCGGGCAAAACTAAACATGGCGGTGTGCGCCTTAGCAATCTCACTGGAGACCTCCACCATTCCTGCCATTATTGAAAGAGATTGTAATATCGCACATCTCAAAATAAAGCTACTTAATGTCAGATCCCTCACTTCCAAGGCAGTTATAGTCAATGAGCTAATCACTGATTATAATCTTAATGTGATTGGCCTGACTGAAACATGGCTTAAGCCTGATAAATTTATTGTGTTAAATGAGGCCTCACCTCCTGGTTACACTAGTGACCATATATCCGCATCCCGCAACATTTCCGTTAGCAAATTTAAATGTACAAAAAAATCGGATGTTTTCGTATTTTGAGCTTCTGGTCATGAAATCTATGCAGCCTACTCAATCACTTTTTATAGATACTGTTTACAGGCCTCCTGGGCCATATACAGCATTCTTCACTGAATTCCTATCGGACCTTGTAGACTTGGCAGATAATATTCCAATTTTTGCTGACTTTACTTTTCATATTTAAAAGTCCACAGACCCACTCCAAAAGGCTTTCGGAGCCATCATCGACTGAGTGGGTTTTGTCCAACATGTCTCCGGACCTACTCACTGCCACAGTCATACTCTGGACCTAGTTTTGTCCCGTGGAATAAATGTTGTGGATCTTATTGTTTTTCCTCCTAATCCTGGACTATTGGACCACCATTATATTATGCTTGCAATCGCAACAAATAATCTGCTCAGACCCCAACCAAGGATCATCAAAAGCCATGCTATAAATACTCGGACAATCCAAAGATTCCTAGATGCCCTTCCAGACTCCCTCTGCCTACCCAAGGACGTCAAAGGACAAAAATCAGTCAACCACCTAACTGAGGAACTCAATTTAACCTTTGACAGTACCCTAGATGCAGTCGCACTCCTAAAAACAAATACAATTTGTCATAAGAAACTAGCTCCCTGGTATACATAAAATAGCTCTGAAGCAATCTTCCAGAAAATTGGAACGGAAATGGCGCCACACCAAACTGGAAGTCTTCCGGCTGGCTTGGAAAGACAGTACCGTGCAGTATCAAAGAGCCCTCACTGCTGCTCGATCATCCTATTTTTACAACTTATTTCAGGAAAATAAGAACAATCCAAATGGTATTTTTGATACGGTCTCAAAGCTATCTAAAAAGCAACATTTCCCAAGAGAGGATGGCTTTCACTTCAGCAGTGATAAATTCACAAACTTCTTTGAGGAAAAGATCATGATCATTCGAAAGCAAATTACGGACTCTTTAAATCTGCGTATTCCTCCAAAGCTTTTGTCCTAAGTCTGCACAACTCTGCAAGGACCTAGGATCAAGGGAGACACTCAAGTTTTTTAGTACTATATCTCTTGACACATTGATGAAAATATGAATTGCCTCTAAACCTTCAAGCTGCATACTGGACCCTATTCCAACTAAACTACTGAAAGTGCTGCTTCCTGTGCTTGGCCCTCCTATGTTGAACATAATAAACACCTCTCTATCCACCGGATGTGTACTAAACTCACTAAAAGTGGCAGTAATAAAGCCTCTCTTGAAAAAGTCAAACCTTGACTCGGAAAATATACAAAAACTATCGGCCTATATCGAATCCCCCATTCCTCTCAAAGATATTAGAAAAGGCTGTTGCGCAGCAACTCACTGCCTTCCTGAAGACAAACAATGTATACAAAACGCTTCAATCTGGTTTTAGACCCCATCATAGTACCGAGACTGCACTTGTGAAGGTGGTAAATTACCTTTTAATGGCGTCAGACCAAGGCTCTGCATCTGTCCCCGTGCTTCTAGACCTTATTGCTGCTTTTGATACCATCGATCACCATTTTTTTGGGGAGAGATTGGAAACCCAAATTGGTCTACACGGACAAGTTCTGGCCTGGTTTAGATCTTATCTGTCAGAAAGATATCAGTTTGTCTCTGTGGATGGTTTGTCCTCTGACAAATCAACTGTAAATGTTGGTGTTGCTCAAGGCTCTGTTTTAGGACCACTATTGAATTCATATATATTTTATCTCTAGGAGATGTCATTCAGAAACAGAATGTTAACTTTCACTGCTTTGCGGATGATACACAGCTGTACATTTCGATGAATTATGGTGAAGTCCCAAAATTGCTCTCACTGGAAGCCTGTGTTTCAGACGTAAGGATCTGGATGGAGGCAAATGTTCTACTTTTAAACTCGGACAAAACAGAGATGCTAGTTCTAGGTCCCAAGAAACAAAGAGATCGTCTGTTGAATCTGACAATTAATCTTATTAATTAATCAAATAATTAATCAAATAATATAACTGTGAAGGACCTCGGCGTTACTCTGGACCCTGATCTCTCATTTGACGAACATATCAAGACTGTTTAAAGGACAGCTTTTTTTCCATCTACGTAACATCGCTAAAATCTGAAACTTTCTGTCCAAAAACTATGCAGAGAAATTAATCAATGCTTTTGTCACTTCTAGGTTTGTCACGCCTTGGTCATTGTATCTTGTGTTTTGTTATATGTTTGGGTAGGCCAGGGTGTGACATGGGTTTATATGTTGTATTTCGTATTGGGGTTGTATTAATTGGGAGTGTGTCTAGTTAGGCTTGGCTGCCTGAGGCGATTCCTAATTGGAGTCAGCTGATTCTCGTTGTCTCGGATTGGGAACCGTATTTAGGCAGCCTGAGTGCGCGTTGTATTTCGTGGGTGATTGTACCTGTCTCTGTGTTAGTCACCAGATAGGCTGTAATTAGTTTCACTCGTTTGTTGTTTTCGTATTTTCAGTTATTTCATGTACCGCTATTTTCTTCATTAAAAGTCATGAGTAACCTACACGCTGCATTTCGGTCTGACTCTCTTCAAACAGCAGACGAACTACATTACAAGGTTAGACTACTGCATTGCTCTACTTTCCGGCTACCCAGATAAAGCACTAAATAAAATTCAGTTAGTGCTAAACACGGCTGCTAGAATCTTGACCAGAACCAACAATTGTCTCAGCCTTCAGTATTTATGCTGCAGTAGTTTGTGTCAGGGGGCTAGGGTCAGAAGGCGCTGGAACCTCTGGATCCAGGGCTGCGAAGCTGTTTCTGATCTGTGTCCGTTTCAGGCTTAACATCTCCAAGGAGGCCCCTTGTTGCCAGAGGATGTTTTTATCGACTTCCCCGGCGAGCGACAAATCTCCATCGCTGGTTGGTAGGATCGAAAACAAGAGCATCCCCCAAGTCATCCAGTAGCATCCTATTAGCGCCATTCTCCAGTGAAGGGGAGACCCTTTCGGGAGGGATCCCTGCAGAGTACCGGCCAGTCGGCTCTGAAGAGCCGGCACAGCAGCGACCGGCTACTGAGGTGGAAGAGAAATAAAAAGTGGGCGGCCGTGGATGCCGCAGTAGCTTGTGTAGGTTCGCCAAGAGTAGCCCTTTTATCCTCTGCAAGCAAACAGTTGCTACATTGATATTCTGGATGTTCCACATTATCCCGGAATAAAGAAAAACTCCAGTCAGTGAGTTTGACTTATGTCTGATCTGTTTTTGTAAAATCAACCAAGTTAACCCAGATGGTACACTTTTAGGGCGCAAGTGCTAGCAACAGCATTGAGTGGAGATTTTGAAGAGTGTACATTCACTGGTACCTAATTAGAGCATATTGAGCCTCCAACCTTTATAATCTCGGACACCCAGGGCATCTGTCCACTAGTGATCACAACCTTTTGACAGTTATTACTGAATCACATGCAGTTATGAAGAAAATAAACACTAAAGTGGTGAATTTAGTGGAAACGTACCCATTTGTAACAAGCATGGTAAAAACCATTTGTTGTTATACCTCTGTAATTAGACTGCAATTACCATCAGTTACATGTTATTACAGTGTGACTATGAGTTAATACAATTAGATACACATGTTATTACACTATTAAGGACCCCTTAAATGAAGTGTTACGATCAATATATTATAATTTTTCTTCTCAGGAAATATAACATATTTTTCATTTAAAAAATGAAGAGTAAGAATTTAAATTGTTTATTGTTCAACTAAGACATAGTGAAAGAGAGGGAGACAGTCAAAAAGGGGCCAAACAGAGAGACAGTCAAAAAGGGGAAAAACAGAGAGACAGTCAAAAAGGGGCCAAACAGAGAGACAGTCAAAAAGGGGCAAAACAGAGAGACAGTCAAAAAGGGGCAAAACAGAGAGCCTCAAATCCAGCTTTCTCGGGGTCCAGGCTGCTCGTGAGGATATTATGCCTTTCAAACATATATATTAAATGTACAAAACATTAGGAACACCGGCTCTTTCCATGATATAGACTGACCATGTGAATTCAGGTGAAAGCTATGATCCCTTATTGATGTCACATGTTAAATACACTTCAATCACCGTAGATGAAGGGTAGGAGACAGGTTAATAAAGGTGTTTTTATGCTTGAGACATGAATTGTATGTGTGCCATTCAGAGGGTGAGTGTGCAAGACAAAAGATTTAAGTGCCTTTGAACGTGATATGTTAGTAGGTGCCAGGCGCACCGGTTTGAGTGTGTCAAGAACTGCAGCGCTGCTGGGATTGTCACGTTTAACAATTTCCTGTGTGTATCAAGAATGGTCCACCACAAAAAGGACATCCAGCCAACTTGACACAACATTGGGAAGCATTGGAATCAACATGGCCCACCATCCCTGTTGGAATGCTTTTGACACCTTGTAGAGTCCATGTCCCGACAATTTGATGCAGTTCTGAAGGCAAAAGGGAGTGCAACTCAATATTTGGAAGGTGTTCCTAATATTTTGGACACTTAATGTATGTCTTGCTGGTCTCAGAGCAGCACTCCCGCAGCTCCTTGCCTAAGCCAGTTACATGTTTGAAGGACAGTTTCGTTGCCTTCAGGACCAGATTCTGAAGTTATTAATCTGTTGAGGATCTTTCAGTTTCCTCTATGGTCCACTGTCTAAAATATTTGAAGATAGTGGGTCTGAAACAAGCAAATACATTAATCACCAGGAAAAAAATGTATGAATTCTTATAATTTTCTGGGGCATTAAAAAGGCATTGTCAATTGCATTATAACATCACCTTTAGTTTTTGAACCACTTCTTGACAATTTTAATAGTGAACCCCTTCATCAAGCATGTTTGCTTTTTCCTCAGAGGGAAAGAGTTTGAGGAAAAAGGGCATTACTTTTTTCCTAATATCTATTTTGGCCCATTGCAACCTGGGAATCTAGTTGTCACTGTAAAGGGAAGAAAAAATCATTTGTGTATGTATAGCCTATCTATATAATGTGTTTGAGGGAGAGTGTCTGAGTGTGTGTGTGTGTTAGACAGACTTTCTTGAAAAACATGCCAAAACAAATGTATTTACTGACCTCTCACTATATAGGAACTATATATTTTTTAGAGCTTGTTGAGAGCGTGGTTGTCCTATGGTAATTTGGCATACAACCTTCCCACAGCTTTCTGGGAATGGTGCAGAATATTAGCTCGGCTTTGGAACATTCTCAGCACATTTAAGGAACTTGACACCTAAAAATATTTTCTTAGAATTTCATTACTTTAGAAGAAAGTACAAACCGGGTTAAATTGAAATAAAATGTTGGTAATGTCATAGGAACGTTCTCCAACTGGTTTGACATTGGGAATATTCTCATTGTTCAGCATAACATTTCCTACAGGTTTCCTCATGGTTCTATTTAAAGTCATGTTCTCAAATATTTTACAAGAACGTTGAGAAAACCTTCCAGAAAACTGTAGCAATGTTCAGAGACCGTTTTAAGAATGTTATTTTGAAACATTATTTTGAAAGTTTGGTGTCCTTGTTTTTTAAAGAAAATCGTTTTTTTTTCCCATTAAAATAACTTCAAGTTGATAAGAAATACAGTGTAGACATTGTTAATGTTGTAAATGACTATTGTAGCTGGAAACGGCAGATTTTTTATGCAAATTCTACATAGGCGTACAGAGTCCCATTATCAGCAACCATGACTCCTGTATTCCAATGGCACGTTGTGTTAGCTAATCCAAGTTTATCATTTTAAAAGGCTAATTGATCCTTAGAAAACCCTTTTGCAATTATGTTAGCACAGCTGAAAACTGTTTTCCTGATTAAAGAATTGGCAGAGAGGTTTGGAACTCTCTTTCTTATTGGTCTATTAACTAATTTACCACCTGGTGATACCAACAGCCAAGCCAAAACTCCATCCCACATAAACAATCTGACATTTTAGGCAGCTCTTACACTAAAAGGGCATTATCATAATTTTCACAATTTCAAAGTATTATTCCAACCTCATAATGTGGAAAGAGATATAAAACACAGGAAATCCACATTTTTGACTGCACTGGGCCTTTGAACAAATGTTAACCATGTGTTGTCAAAAATATATGTCAGTCAAGAGATCTCACAAGCAGCCAGCGACACTTGTCACAATGGTAGTCTGTCAGATACTCCAGTGAGTGAAATTTGATCAATATTATGAGTTGAGAAATGAAGTTGACATCATTAGAAATAATATATTCTCCTCGTTTCTACTGTAGGAATGTAAATTCAACATTTGTTTATTCTATTGTTGCTAGAGATATTTATAAAAACGTTGAAATAAAATAACAACAATGTTGCGGATCTCTGCAGTATCTCCGTGGACCCCAGGTTGAATACCCTGACGCTAGATATGTGTTCAACGTCCACTGAAGTAGAGTAGCAGGTTTCCTAGATAGCTACAGTAGTTGTCTTGATAACCAAACAAACAGACTTGCTAATTTAGCTGCTAGCTTGCTATTGTGACAATCAAATTCAACAATACCAATGTTTTTGATTCCACTTTTGCTTTTAAAAGCAGCTCAAACATGTAAGAATAAACTTCATAGCCATAGAATTCTACTGTGCATTATAGGGAAATACTGCACCCCTTACAAAAAAAAGATAGCAGTTTTGAAACTGTAGTCAAAGTCCAGTAACTGCAGTCAACTGGTATTTTGGAACAAATATCTCAGCAAATACTACTGCTGCCAAATTCATATAAGATACCTGTTGAACTAAGTGCATATTTGTATGATCTGCATTGTGGCGCGGTTAACATGTAAAGGTCATTTAGGATTGAGACGAATTCTGCAGCATTTACTATGAATGTGAGATCTCTGTGACCACGGTATCATTTCCTTTTATTGGTGCATAGTCAAAAAGAGGAGAGTGGATTTAATCCTGGTTTTAGTGACTTAAATAATAATAACATATCTGTAACACAGACAAAATTCTATTAAAAACACATCAAAACGATTATATAACAAGCTCATACTGCCACTTAGACTAGCCAAATTTGGTATAAATCAGAGTTAAAAGGCCATCCAGATTATGTCTTGTCTTTCTTGTGTGTTATTCTTTCCGCTGTCGGATCATATTATGCTAGAGGATAAGTTAATAAAAACATTGTCACAGACAGTTAGGTTAGTGCTGGCTTTGCAGACTGAGGCAGATAGCTGCAGTGAGTGTTGTGGTTGTGATAGAGGGATAGATGTCTGTGTTGAAGGCCCTAGGTATTATCTTAACAGTCTAATGTGGATTCCTCTCCTGCTTTCACCTCCTTCTCCTCTCCCTCATTGTTTCACCTTCACCTCCACTGATATGAGAAGACAGGATAGGTGAAAGTAATATCGCCAAGCCAACTGGGGATTCAATTTAACCTGGGAGGTTTTTATTCCAAGCAATCCAGA
The DNA here is from genome assembly GCF_021184085.1 of Oncorhynchus gorbuscha. NCBI lineage: Eukaryota > Metazoa > Chordata > Actinopteri > Salmoniformes > Salmonidae > Oncorhynchus > Oncorhynchus gorbuscha. The sequence goes on from NC_060192.1 coordinate 16,866,469, forward strand.
ATATAAAGTGAAGGACACAAAGAGAGGAAGGCTCTTCAGGGTATTGAGATTAAGCCATTTTTCTTTTCAATATATTGCATCACAACACTCCATTTGGTTTCCTGCTATAACTAGGATGTGGATCGTCTCAATGCCATGAGATGTAGTTGCTTCACTTAGAAGCAAATACACCTTGCTCATTAGATATCCAAACTCGCTGGGTGATAAAATACCATTTTCTCTGCCTTCTCAACCCTCTGAAAATGGGATTCATTTTATAGCCTTAAAATAGCTGCCGAACTCAGTCTCCTACCCATCTCCTACTGTTTCAATCTCAATGCAATCACTTTAGATAGCAAGTTAGCACTGGAGAAGAGGCCACATTCGGAGACAGAATAGTTCACTGAGTTGAAAGTCTGCATATGAAAGTTGTTTGAGTCACTGGTGTCTCTCAGATACACTGACAATGGGATGGGTGAGGTCAAAGACACCTTTAGCTGAACTAATCGTCACAAGCAGTTTGAAGCCATATCTGGAAATAAGCTTTTTAATTCTGAAAGAAAATGTAGAGTATGGCATTTCGTTATTTCAATGAATTTCTTAATAGGTCACAGGGATGAACACGTTTCGACTAGACAGCTGAAATTCATGTTGCTCACTTTATATATATAAATAAAAATGTTTCTTAAAAAAAAAATCTCCACAAGACAAGTTGCGATTCAACTGAGTTTCAGTCATTTATCATACACTTATCTGGTTCGACTCACAGTACAGTCAAAGCCTTGTTCACTAGGACTGTTATGGTAGACATAAAACAATTTATCTGTATTTCATGCTCCTTCCATTGACCTCAGTGACAGGTCAGCAATCTCTCTCTCTCACGCGCTCAATCTCTCTTTCTCTCTTGCTCTGTCTCTGACTTCCCTCATAACCTGCATTGATTTATTTGTCTGACTCTGGAGAGGCCCTGCTCTGTTTAGTCAGGGAGACTTATTTTCACACAGAGTCGTCATTGTCTGAGGATCCCACTGGATGTGACTCTGACCCTGTAAACCTTATCACTATTTATAGAATCCTCCAGTTATGGGTTACCTTACTATTGGTCACATACACATGGTTAGCAGATGTTAATGCGAGTGTAGCGAAATGCTTGTGCCTCTATTTTCGACCTTGCAGTAATATCTAACAAGTCATCTATCAATTTCACAACTTATTTTTACCATTGTGATTAGACTCAAAGAAAACATATTTAAAGATGTAAAATGTCATTTTCACATTCAAATTCATAGCAACTATTCCAATGTAACCCTGAGTGAACAACTGAGGCCCATAAAGATGTCTTAGCAGGTCACCTTGAGGTTGAAGGGAGAAGAGATGGAAATGGACCATGGCACTCGCCTTCTTCTCTTCATTTTCCCGTTGCCTGTGTGGAATGTCACCCTCAGAGGAAGGCGATGAGCGGCTTGTTAGTCAGGATCAGAGGATGACACTCTAACATCTGTCACTACATGGCCCATTTAGCCCAGATCATGATTCCAGCCCACTTAGTCCTTAAAGGAATATTTATAGGCCCCCAGATTAAAATTTGTACATTTGATGTAAAAAGAGTGAGACAGAGAGAGAAAGAGAGAAGCGAGGGAGATGAAAAAAGAGAGCAAAACATGTAGGCATCTGGACACGTCAAGCTGAACAGCCTCATCAACACCTCCTCTGACCACACAGACCTGGCCAGTTCTTAAAGGGTTATTAATCACGACAGACACTATAGTGAAGACCCAAAAGACCAAAGACTGTGTCTGGCTGCCTGAGGGATGGTGATGGTGAACAGCCCAGGGTCATGTCGTCAAACAGACAGGTCAGCATGGAAATCTTTCAAAGTGGTGTGAGTAACACGTGTTGTGGCTCTTGCCAGTGTAGCACATGGGGATGTGTGAAACTTACCCCTCAGCCTGAAGTGTCCCACTTGTGCCAGCAAATAGCTAGCTTTTTTTGTGGCGCTGACTGGTAAGACGCTTCAGGAGGGTGGTCATGTGTGCTGGCAAGCCAGAGGTCCTGAGTTCGAGCCTTGGAGTGAGCTGAATCAGGGGTAAGTGGTGCTCGCGAAGCAAACCGCATGACGTCCTTTACATCAGCATTGGTGATGTATGGGCCCATGTAGTTTTCACTGTGTACAGTTGAAGTCGGAAGTTTACATACACATTAGCCAAATACATTTAAACTCAGTTTTTCAATTCCTGACATTTAATACTAGTAAAAAGTCCCTGTCTTATGTCCCTGTCTTATGTCAGGATCACCACTTTATTTCAAGAATGTGAAATGTCAGAATAATTGCAGAGAGAATGATTTATTTCAGATTTAATTTATTTCATCACTTTCCCAGTGGGTCAGAAGTTTACATACACTCAATTAGTATTTGGTAGCATTGCCTTTAGATTATTTTACTTGGGTCAAATGTTTTGGGTTGCCTTCCACAAGCTTCCCACAATAAGTTGGGTGAATTTTGGCCCATTCCTCCTGACAGAGCTGGTGTAACTGGGTCAGGTTTGTAGGCCTCCTTGCTCGCACATGCTTTTTCAGTTCTGCCCACACATTTTCTGTAGGATTGAGGTCAGGGCTTTGTGATAGCCACGCCAATACCTTAACTTTGTTGTCCTTAAGCCATTTTGCCACAACTTTGGAAGTATGCTTGGGGTCATTGTCCATTTGGAAGACCCATTTCCAACCAAGCTTTAATTAACTTACTGACTGATATCTTGAGATGTTGCTTCAATATATGCAAATAATTTTCCTTTCTCATGAAGTCATCTATTTTGTGAAGTGCACCAGTCCCTCCTGCAGCAAAGCACCCCCACAACATGATGTTGCCACCCCCGTGCTTCACGGTTGGGATGGTGTTCATTCGGCTTGCAAGCCTCCCTCTTTCTCCTCCAAACATAGCGATGGTCATTATGGCCAAACAGTTCTATTTTTGTTTCATCAGACCAGAGGACATTTCTCCAAAAAGTATTATCTTTGTCCCCATATGCAGTTGCAAACCGTAGTCTGGCTTTTTTATGGCGGTTTTGGAGCAGTCGCTTCTTGCTTGCCAATTTGCCTTTCAGGCTATGTCGATAAAGGACTCGTTTTACTGTGGATATAGATACTTTTGTACCTGTTTCCTCCAGCATCTTCACAAGGTCCTTTGCTGTTGTTCTGGGATTGATTTGCCCTTTTTGCACCAAAGTACGTTCATCTCTAGGAGACAGAACACGTCTCCTTCCTGAGCGGTATGACGGCTGCGTGGTCCCATGGTGTTTATATTTGCGTACTATTGTTTGTACAGTTTGTATAGTTTGTTATCAAGACATTTGTGGAGTGGTTGAAAAACTAGTTTTAATGACTCCAACCTAAGTGTATGTAAACTTCTGAATTTAACTGTATGTTGTTTTATAGGTAGTTCCCTGTGACATGGAGCAGATGTTTCTGAGAGAGAGAGAGAGAGAGAGAGAGAGAGAGAGAGAGAGAGAGTGATATATATGAGAGATAGAGGGTCTATTTTCCGATATGACCTCACATCCTAACTTCAAACTCCTTCTCCTTACGGACCTTCAAACTAAGAGCATGCTCCACTTACTCCTCCGTGTGAGCTGAAATAGGGCAGGCCAGGTACAGTACACCTACCTACTGCACACACTCTAAGGAGAATACTGTTGCACACCGCAGCAATAACTCCTGAAATACCTGCCCTACTTTCACCACCTCCAGACAAACACACGGTGACACGCAATGGTCTGGAGAGAGAGACAATTGTTTATGTGCATTGATAAGCTCAACACTTTGGCTAAAGCAGCCATTTCCTTTGTTTGAGCTGAAGGGCATAGTTCCATTGTGTTCATTCTCCCACTCTCAATCTCTCGTGGATCCCGTAAACAACACCTGTTTGTTCATACAGTGTGAGCGGGATGTGTGTGTGTGCATGTGTGTGTGTGCAACTTGTAGAGCCTACAAGTTCCTCATGTGTGTATTTTCTCTGCCCACAGTTCAGAGGTTAAATTAAATTCCAAGGTTAATTGAGGCGACGCAAAGCTTTTCCAAAACAGGGAAACGTGACGGGGAAGACAGGGAAGACATGACTGTATCATGAGTGACGGCCATCCTTGAATAGGCCACATGTCTCACAGAGCCATTTCAACCTCAGTAACCAATGCAGCCAACAAATCTGTTTTTTGAGTAAACAGGTTGGATTAGAACCTGTCACTTCAATTTACACACCTGCTCCAAGACAGGTATTTCTCATTCAGACCAGTAGCTCTCAAACAGTGTCAGTGCTGTATGACTCACCAAATGCATTGTCATTGTTCCGTGACCCACAATGTTTTTAACCACAGCTAAGGTTTTAGCCACAGCCCAAGAGGGACTGGCCATGACCCACCATTGTAAAACACTGGTCTTTTATAACAAAACTACCAATGGATCTGATTCAAACTGCCGCACTCTGTTTCTCTAACTCACCACTCAAATTATAACTGTCTCTATCCACTTCTCAAAACCAGTATATACCAGTCTATTTGGAAGGACGTGCATGAGAATCCACAGGCTATGTTGTTAAGCCTATATATATATGGGGTGATATAGGGCTGGCGCCTGGTTTTACTGTCCACATTCAGTATTGTTCAGCCTGGCTGTTTGGCCCAGGGTCGGTCGGTTGGATTACACCGCTCCACCTCACACCCTGAAAGGCTACCCTTCAACTTCACTCTGTGTCAATGGAGTAGTAGAGACAGAGAAAGAGTGTGCTCGCGTGTGTTCTTGAATGTGTGTGCGCTCGCGTGTGTGTCGTGAGTGTGTGAATGGGGTTTGTTGAGGATGGTGGGTGTTATTTTGTTACAGGCAAAAACTCTGTTCTATTTAGGTCTAGGACATCTTTTATAATTTTACTATATGATCATTACGTTCCTTTCATGTCATAATCATGAAATCTATACTGAGGTTTCACCTTTGTTAATAAACCCTAGTTTTGCAGAGTGTGTAACGTGTGCATGTGTGTGTGTGAGAGCTATTTGTGGTGTGTGTAGAGAGTGCTACATCATTGGAAAAATATAGTTGCTTCAACTAACTAGTTCCACTGCCTTTTTTTTAGTTGGCCCAAAGTTATTCCCAACATCAGAAAATGTAGGGGGAAAATTCAGTCTCCTTAAAATGATGTGTTTGCTCAAATTGTCTCATAAGTTCATTCAACTACAAATTCTTACATGGGTATCTTACCTAAAAAAAAAGTCTGTGGATCACAGTGCTTTTAACATAGAATGTTTTGAACTGACCTAATTGACACACATGGACAAACAGTACATTATTACACTGTTCATGTTTATTTGTTTATTTATATATATTGTTTTGTTGAACCTTTATATAACTAGGCAAGCCAGTTAAGAACTAATTCTTATTTACAATGATGGCAGGGACGGGGGCTGGGATAAAAAAAAAAATATATATATATATATATATATATATATATATATATATATATATATATATATATAGCACAAAACACACATCACGACAAGAGAGACACCACAACATTGCATGGCAGCAATACATGACAACACAGCATGGTAGCAACACAACATGACAACAACATGGTAGACTCACAACATGGTAGCAGCACAAAACATGGTACAAACCTTATTGGGCACAGACAACAGCACAAAGGGCAAGAAGGTAGAGACAACAGTACATCACGCAAAGCAGCCACAACTGTCAGTAAGAGTGTACATTATTGAGTCTTTGATTGATGAGATGGAGATAAAACTGTCCAGTTTGAGTGTTTTTTGCAGCTCGTTCTAGTCGCTACCTGCAGCGAACTGAGAAGAAGAGCGATCCAGGGAGTGTTTTGGGGACCTTTAACAGACTGGGAGAACGGGTGTTGTCTATGGAGGATAAGGGGGAGTGAGGCTTAAAAGGGTTTTTATAAATAAGCATCAGTGATGTGTCCTATTGTAACGGTCATCTGATTAAGAAGGATCGGACCAAACCGCAGCATGGTAAGCATGTTCATGATGTTTATTTACATTGAACACTAGAACAAAATGAGAAACAGTCCTGTCGGGTGCAGAACACTAAACAGAAAACAATTACCCACAAAAACAGGTGGGAAAAAGCTACCTAAATAAGGTTCCCAATCAGAGACAACGATAGACAGCTGTCCCTGATTGAGAACCATACCCAGCCAAAACAAAGAAATACAAAAAATAGAAAAATGAACATAGAATGCCCACCCGCTCTCTAAGGTCAGGGTGTGACATCTATAAGGAGCATTGGGGGCAAATATAATGGCCGGATGGTAAAGAAAATCTAGCCGCTCGAGAGCACCCTTACCTGCCGATCTATAAATTGCATCTCTGTAATCTAGCATGGGTAGGAAGGTCATCTGAATCAGGGTTAGTTTGGCAGCTGGGGTGAAGGAGGATCGATTATGATAGAGGAAACCAAGTCTAGATTTAACCTTAGCCTTAAGCTTTTGATGTGCTAAGAAAAGGTCAGTGTACCGTCTAGCCATACACCCAAGTACTTGTATGACGTGATCACACTGGAATTCTTCTTACCAAACCAGATGACCTTTGTTTTGGAAGTGGTCAGAACAATTTTAACAGGCAGAAAAAGCTTGTTGGACACTAAGAAAGCTTTGTTGTAGAGCGTTTAACACAAAATCTGAGGAGGAGCCAGCTGAGTTTAAGACTATCATCTGCAGATAAATGGATGAGAGAGCTTCCTAATGCCTGAGCTATGTTGTTGATGTAAATTGAGAAGAGCGTGGGGCTTAGGATTGAGCCTTTGGGTACTCCCTTGGTGACAGGCAGTGGCTGAGACAGCAGATTTTCTGACATTATACACTGCACTCTTTGAGAGAGGTAGTTAGCAAACCAGGCCTAAGACCCCTCAGAGACACCAATGCTCCTTAGCCAGACCATAAGAATGGAATGGTCTACCGTATCAAAAGCTTTGGCCAAGTCAATAAAAATAGCAGGACAACATTGTTTAGAATCAAAGGCAATGGTGACACTATTTAGGACCTCTAAGGTTGCAGTGACACATTCATGACCTGAGGGGAAGCCAGATTGCACACCAGAGAGAATACTATAGACTTCAAGAAAGCCAGTCAGTTGATTATTGGCCAGTTTTTTTCAACACTTTTTATAAATAGGGCAAAAAAGAAATTGCTCTATAACAGTTAAGATCAGCTTGGTCTCCCCCTTTGAATAAAGGATGCACCGTGGCTGCCTTCCGAGCAATGGGAACCTCCGCAGAGAGGAGAGACAGGTTAAAAAGGTAAGAGATATAGGCCTGGTGATGATAGGGGCTGCAACCTTAAAGAAGAAAGGATCTAAACCATCTGACCCAGATGTTTTTTGGGGGTCAAGTTTAAGGAGCTCCTTTAGCACCTCAGACTCATTGACCGCCTACAGGGAGAAACTTTGTAGCGGGGCAGGGGAAAAAGAGGGAGCATCGGGGACAGTCACATTAGAAGGGGTGGAAGATGAGGAAATGTTGGACTGGCAAAAAAGGCTTGGCTGACTCAAATAGGAATCCTGACTTAATGAAGTGGTGATTAAAGAGCTCAACCATGTGCTTCTTGTCAGTAACAACCACATCATCAACATTATGGGACATGGGCAGCTGTGAGAAGGAGGCTTTATTCTCCAGGTCTTTAACCGTTTTGCAGAACTTTTTGGTGTTAGAACGACAGAGAGAGAACTGCTCCTTAAAGTAACTTTGGCCTTCCAGATAGCCTGTGTGCACTTTTTTTCTCATTTGCCTGAACGAGAGCCAGTCAGCCTGAGTATGTGTCTGCAAAGCATTTCGTCAAATGGAATTCTTGAGTTGTATTAACTCACGGTTAATCGGTTAATCAGATCATGGTTGAACCAGGTGCTGAACCTGTTTTTAATTATTTATAGGGTGTGTTCGTTAACAATACCACTGAAAATATCAAAAAAAGAAGCTTCAACCATTTTCGATAGAGGGGATCAGGCTGATTCTAAGGAGTCCCATTGCTTTAAAGACTTGGTCAGGTGGTTTAAGCATGTCCCAGTTTAGGTCACCAAGCAGGACAAGTTCTGACTTAATGTAAGGGGCCAGGAGAGAGCTTAAGGCAGGTAGGGAACAGGCCGGTGCTGATGGTGGACGATAACACCCAGCAACAGTCAACAAAGAGCTATTTGAAAGTTTAACGCTTAAAACCTGCAAATCAAATTGTTGGGGGACAGACTTGGTGGAGACAACCGAGCATTGAATTTGTTCCTTGGTAGAGACTTCCATTCCACCACCTTTGGAAGATCTGTCTTGCTGAAAAAGCACAAATCAGAATTGGGGCTAGCAACAGTACATGGGACAGGGTGCACGTACACATTTCCAGATATCATCAGCAGTAATACAATCAGGGCACAGCAGAGGAAAGGGAGAGCTCTGCAGTGTTCATTTTTTATGACATTTGAGTCAGATGGCAACAAGGTCATATTGTACTAAAATTTCATCAGGCAACATGAATACAAAGCCGTCGAGAGGCTGTTAGAATAGGAAGGGAGGCCAAGAGTCCATGTAACCAAGTCAGAGTCCCGAGTGTGGGAACAAACATAGTCTGTCCCACAGTCTGGTAAGCAAGCAAGTTCATAGTCAACAAAGCACGCAAGAGTCATGAGGCAAATAGCATAAAGAACAATAAAGAATATATAACGACTTGGGTCTAGCCATTGTTCAAATAGTTACTCTCCCCAACAGTGTGTGTGTGCTGGAGCCAAGTGAAAGGTCGGGTGAGAGGGGAGTGTAGCGGGGGTACCTGTACCAGACAGGGGGAGACAGGCGAGAAGATTTTGCAATTTTATTACTAGTTTCATGCAATTCTACTCGTTCTGTCATGGGACGAGAGGAAAATGAGCTGTTTTACAGGAAATGTCCTGCAATTCTACACATTTTGCCATAGGGTGGGGAATACTATTTTCAGTTTTTAATATTATATCTGAGTGAGACTTACTAACACAATCATTGGGGGCCCCCTGGATGGTAATTCAATATCTGATGAAATTGTATTTGTCAAATACACCGAATACAACAGGGGTAGACTTTAGCGTTAAATGCTTTCTTATGAGCCCTTTACCAACAATTAGACCATGATACTAAGTTTAGATAGCTAATTCAGAGGAAGGGAAATGTCAAGGAAACAGCTCGCTGGGATAGATGAACTGAGTAGTGCAGCAAGGATGACTGGAACACTTTCCTCCTCTCCCACATCCAGCACGCCTAATGATGGCTAAATGTCACTGTGTACAACAGGAGGCCAGCTGAATTTAAAGCATGTCAACAATACCTGGAGTATCATTGGAAAAAGGACTGGAGGCAGTGGAGTGAGAAATACGACAGCTGCTCGTCGAAAATATCATTCCAAAATCATGGGCATTAGTATGGAGTTGGTCCCCGCTTTGCTGCTATAACATGTTAGAACATTGCTGCAGGGACTTGGCTCCATTCAGCCACAAGAGAATTAGTGAGGTTGGGCACTGATGTTGGGCGATTAGTCCTGGTTCACAGTCTGCATCCCAAAGGTGTTCGATGTGGTTGAGGTCAGGGCTGTGCAGGCCAGTCAAGTTCTTTCACACCGATCTCGGCAAAACATTTCTGTATGGACCTCGCTTTGTGCATTGTCATGAAGAAACAAGAAATGGGCCTTCCCCAAACTGTTGCCACAAAGTTTGGAAAAACAGAATTACCTAGAATGTCATTGTATGCTGTAGAGTTAAGATTTCCCTTCACTGGAACTAAGGGGCCCAGGCTGAGCCATGAAAAACAGCCCCTGACATTATTCCTCCTCCACCAAACTTTATAGTTGGCACTATGCATTGGGGCAGGTAGCCTTCTCCTGGCATCCGCAAAACCCAGATTTGTTCGTCGGACTATCAGATGGTGAAGCCAATTCGTCACTCAAGAGAACTTGGCTGATTGGCCAAGGAAACCCTTTTCATTAAGCTCCCAAAGGAAACCATTCTTGTGCTGAAGATGCTTCCAGAGCCAGTTTGGAACTCGGTAATGAGTGTTGCAACCGAGGACAGACGATTTGTAAGCACTACGTGCTTCAGCACTCGGCGGTCCCATTCTGTGAGCTTGTGTCGCGTAACGCTTCATGGCTGTGAGCCGTTGTTGCTCCTAGACGTTTCCACTTCACAATAACAGGACTTACAGATGACCTGGGCAGCTCTAGCAGGGCAGAAATCTGACGCGCTGAATTGTTGGAAAGGTGACGGTGCCACGTTGAAAGTCACTGAGCTCTTCAGTGAGGCCATTCTACTGCCAATGTTTGTCTATGGAGATTGCATGACTGTCTGCTCGATTTTATACAACTGTCAGCAGCGGGTGTGTCTGAAATAGTCTAATCCACTCATTTAAAAGAGTGTCCACATACTTCTGTATATATAATGTAGGTTCAGTGGACCATGAAATTTTACAATACCAATGGAGGCTCAGTGATGTGGATGAGGGAATTTTCCCCATGACCCTTGCTCACTGAGTGTCTGTTTATTCTAGTATTTACATGATACCAGGAAGTGGTCCTCGAGGGCACAACAACCCTGCTGGAGGTAGTTTCTCCCTGGAGATTCATTTGTCATTATATCATTATATAATTGATTGGCACCCCTGTTTACCTAGGAATAATTCAGCAGGCAAGAATAATGTTTTTTTACTCTCAAGAATAATGTTTTTAAACTCTCAAGCTCCCCAACCTGTCCCAGCCGTACACGCAACACAATGGCCCAGTGAGTCTGACGCCCAGTGACACAGCCAGTTCCCTCTGGTGCTATTTGGTACAACAACATCTGAAAGGCATCAATGGCTCATTTATAGCACCTGAAGAACCAGTAGTGATGTGTGTATCAGACTCATCCAACCTACTAGTCTGAGTCACACACTCTATTTCTAGACGGATCGGCTGGGGTTGAAAGGGATGGAGCTTCCGCTGAGCTCATTAGGACAACTGCCTTTATGTCACACTCTCAATACAGCAGCTACCTTTTAGCCACACACATGCTCCATTTACTCCAGCTCTCTCTCCCTCTATTCAGGGCAAGCTAGCTAACAATAGCCTACCTAAGTTTGTTGTCCGGTTGTTGTATTTTAAGCCCAGTGTTGAGGGCTATTCTTACTCCTTCCTGAGAGAGAAGGTTAGATGAATTGGGTCAATCCAAGCAGTCACGCTTTTGCCATAGGTAGGGTTTAGGGGTCATAGTGGGCATGTGGTAACACACTGTCTCTGTCTGTCTGTCTGTCTGTCTGTCTGTCTGTCTGTCTGTCTGTCTGTCTGTCTGTCTGTCTGTCTGTCTGTCTGTCTGTCTGTCTGTCTGTCTGTCTGTCTGTCTGTCTGTCTGTCTGTCTGTCTGTCTGTCTGTCTGTCTGTCTGTCTGTCTGTCTGTCTGTCTGTCTGTCTGTCTGTCTCTCTCTCTCTCTCTTGGTCTGTCTCTCTCTCGGTCTGTCTCTCTCTCTCTCTCTCTTGGTCTATCTCTCTCTCTCTCACTTGGTCTGTCTCTCTCTCGCTTGGTCTGTCTCCCTCTCTCTCGCTTGGTCTGTCTCCCTCTTACTCTCTTTCTCCCTCTCTCTGATGTCAGTGACTCATTCCAACTGTTCCACTAACAATTTACTTTCATCATTCTCTTAGCACCAACGGCTTGATCCCCAAGCAGCCAAGGCACTGTATTTAAAAAAAATTCTGATGACAAATTATAGAATAGTATTGAGTAACTGGTACTGTAGTGGTGTTTTCAGCTCTCTGTTGGCTGGATAACAAGCCAATAGTCACCGTTCCAGATTGGACTTCATCGTTACAAAAAGAAAGTGTCTTCCAGGTCGTACCAACGGGATTCAATCAAACTGCTGTGTTTTTGTTGACAAACTGCTCCCTATACGTACAGGCCAGTAGGATACTAATTTATGTTACATTTTGCCATGGCTTGCAGATTTGATGATGATGACACTGGCCATACAATGTAGACGGCCGTTATCTTGTACTGTTTATACTGTGTGTTCCTTTCCTGCATTAACACTGTCTGTTTGGTTTGTGGTTTGTTCAGGATATTGCGTCCAGATGTGAGTGTATGGTATTGCGTTATTTGCAGGGGCTTGATGCCTTCTTGAGTGGTCAGAATGACTTTAGTTTTATGGTCTTGCAAGGTAATTGATCATGTCAAAGGCACACTTGGAAATTAAACATACGCTTCACTCGCCTAGTTCATCACCATAAGGTACGAGCCACTATTATGCTCCTTTGCGCTCGACTGAGATTTATATTTTCAGCTTTACAAGCCGGCCGATGCACGCACCAGATTCACACAAACACACACACACACACACACACACACACACACACACACACACACACACACACACACACACACACACACACACACACACACACACACACACACACACACACACACACACACACACACACACACACACACACACACACACACACACACACACACACACACACACACACACACACACACACACATAAAATCTTTACACACACAGGCCTTACACTGTTTTTACAGTCACTCTGAGAGTAGGGGTAGGGGAGGGTAGTAACTCAACAGAGTATGGAGGTCTGTTTTCTGTTTCTCCACAAATATTCTAGGGTTGCTAGGCTACGAGATATTTTATGGAAAAACAAAATATACAGAGAGGGTTTTCCCCCTACTCCTTTCCCCCAAAGTTATTTTGGTGGTGCACATGGCCCATGCATGAAGGTCTCTCTCTGGGCCTGAGCCAGTTAGAACGCCATGACTCACCTTCTGGAACCATCCAGATGTGGTTCTCTCACTCTTCCATGGCACACATACTCAGTGTGAGTGGGAGGGAATCAGAGCAAGACTGAGGGAGAGTGAAAGCAAGGGAGAGAAAGACAGAGATAACCACTTGTACTTTTAAACTGCCTCTTGTATATTGTTCAAAAAGGTGTAACCAACTTGAGACATCCCATTTCAACAGACTGTAAACTGCTGAGTTTAGTCTTTTGCAGGTCAGAAAAAGTGTTGATATATACAGCAGGACATTTATCAAAAGAGAGATTGAGTGAATGCACGCTGGAAACCCTTCACTCCAAGTGTTATTAGAGTGAAACATTGGATGACATTTGATTGGATTTTAAAGGTCTCATGCTGAGGGATGTTGGAGACAGAACAACAACACAAAAACACAGAATAGAGAATGTGATGAATAACTAGCTGTGACATATACGACTGATAGAGTGTGGGGAAGCCAGAGGGAGAGAGAGTGAGAGATTGCTGCTGTTGACTTGATTGAAAATTGCTGGCAATTTACATTTGTCCTCCTTCCAAAACAAGCTTGGAAAGAGCTTGTGTTTTTCTCCCAACACTTATGTCATGATTTTGTTGTGATTGGAAATGATGAAGAGTTTGGGATGCTTTGTGTGTGAGTCTGTGTTTCTCTGTGTGTGTATGCGCGTGTATGTGCATACGCTTATGTGTGCGTATTTTATATATATATATATATATACTTTGTATATACTTTACGTGTGTGTGTGGCAAACTATGACCACATGGCACACAGTGCTGCTTTATTGCACTCCCTCCTCACAGCACTCATATGCACAGGGGAGAGTGTTGAATTTGATACATTTATGGAAAATATCTCTGAAGAACTACAGTGCAATTGAAAAGTATTCAACCCCCTTGGCTTTTTTCACATTTTGTTGGTTGCGTTACAGCCTTATTCTAAAATATTCTAAAGTATTAAATAAAATCAAAAATTCTCATCAATCTACACGCAATACCCCATAATTACAAAGCGAAAAAAGGTTTTTAGATTTTTTTGCATAAGTATTCAGGCCCTTTACTATGAGACTCGTAATTGAGCTCAGGTGCATCCTGTTCCCATTGATCATCATTGAGATGTTTCTATAACTTGATTGGAGTCAACCTGTGGTAAATTCCATTGATTGGACATGATTTGGAAAGGCACACACCTGTCTATATAAGGTCCCTGTCACATTCTGACCATAGTTCTTTTGTGTTTTCTTTGTTTTAGTGTTGGTCAGGACGTGAGCTGAGTGGGCATTCTATGTTGTGTGTCTAGTTTTCCCATTTCTATGTTTGGCCTGATATGGTTCTCAAACAGAGGCGGGTGTTAGTCATTGTCTCCGATTGGGAACCATATTTCGGTAGCCTGTTTTGTGTTGGCTTTGTGGGTGTTTGTTTCCTGTCTTCTGACTTTGTGTCTATGCACCAGATAGGACTGTTTTGGTTTTTTCACATTTGTTGTTTTGTATTTTGTAGTGCTCACATTTATTGTCCTTATTAAACATGTTGAACACTGACCACGCTGCATTTTGGTCCTCCTCTCCTTCAACGGAAGAAAACCGTTACAGTCCTACAGTTTGACAGTGCATTTCAGAGCAAAAACCAAGCCATTAGGTCAAAGGACTTGTCCGTAGCGCTCCGAGACAGGATTGCATTGAGGCACAGATCTGAGGAAGGGTACCAAAACATTTCTGCAGCATTGAAGGTGCCCAAGAACACAGTGGCCTCCATCATTCTTAAATGGAAGAAGTTTGGAACCACAAATATTCTTCCTAGAGCTGGCCGCCCAGCCAAACTGAGCAATCGGGGGAGAAGGGCCTTGGTCAGGGAGGCAACCAAGAACCCGACGGTCACTCTGACAGAGCTCCAGAATTCCTCTGTGGAGATCGGAGAATCTTCCAAAATGACAACCATCTCTGCAGCACTCCACCAATTAGGACTTTATGGTAGAGTGGTTACACGGAAGACACTCCTCAGTAAAAGGCACATGATAGCCAGCTTGGAGTTTGTCCAAAAGGCACCTAAAGACTCTCAGACCATGAGAAACAAGATTCTCTGGTCTGATGAAACCAAGACTGAGCTCTTTGGCCTGAATGCCAAGCGTCTCGTCTGGAGGAAATCTGGAATCCTCCCTACGGTGAAGCATGGTGGTGGCAGCATCATGCTATGGGGATGTTTTTCAGTGGCAGGGACTGGGAGACTTGTCAGGTTTGAGGGAAAGATTGAATGGAGCAAAATACAGAGAGATCCTTGATGAAAACCTGCTCCAGAGAGCTCAAGATCTCAGACTGGGGTGAAGGTTTACCTTCCAACAGGACAACGACCCTAAGCACAGAGCTAAGACAACGCAGGAGTGGCTTCAGGACAAGACTCTGAATGTCCTTGAGTGGCCCAGCCAGAGCCCGGACTTGAACCCGATCAAACATATCTGGAGAGACCTTAAAATAGCTCTGCAGCAATGTTCCTCATCCATCCTGATAAAGCTTGAGAGGACCTGCAGAGAGGAATGGGAGAACCTCCCCAAATACAGGTGTGCCAATCTCATAGCATCATACCCAGGAAGACTTGTGTAACGGGTGTTGTCGGAAGGATGAGACCAAGGCGCAGCGTTCTTTGAGTTCCACATAATTTATTAATGAAATGAAAATGTAGGAAATCAAAACAATAAAGAATACCGAACATCTTCGTTGCGCAAACTATCTGCACACAAATAAAGAACATGATCCCACACAGAAGAAGGGAAAAGTGCTGCCTAAGTATGATCCCCAATCAGAGACAACGATAGACAGCTGCCTCTGATTGGGAACCACACCTGGCCAGAAACAAAGAATTAAAGATCATAGAATGCCCACCCAAATCACATCCTGACCAAATAGAGACATAAAAAGGCTCTCTAAGGTCAGGGCGTGACAGAACCCCTCCCAAAAGGTGCAGACTCCAGCCGCAAAACATGAACCTATAGGGGACCTATAGGGTCCGGGTGGGCATCTATCTGCGGTGGCGTCTCTGGTGAGGGACGTAGACCCCACTCCACCTCTGGCTCACCCCACTTTGGTGGCGCCTCTGGTGCGGTGACCCTCGTCGCTGGGGACCTTCTCCGCAGGCCCCGGACTGGGGACCCTCGCCGCAGGCCCTGGACTGGGGACCCTCGTTGCGGGCCCCGGACTGGGGACCATGGATCATCACTGGAGGCTTCGTGCCATGGATCATCACTGGAGGCTGGGTTCGTGGAGCTGGCACAGGATATATTGGGCCGTTTAGACGCACCGGAGGCCAGGAGCGCTAAGCCGGCACAACCCATCCTGGCTGAATGCCAACTCTAGTTCGACAAATGCGAGGAGCTGGAATAGAGCGCACCGGGCTGTGCATGCCCACCGGAGACACAGTGCGCATCACCGCATAACATCGTGCCTGCCTAGTCACTCTCTCCTCACGGTAAGCACGGGGAGTTGGCTCAGGTCTATAACCTGACTCCGCCAATCTCCTTGTGTGCCCCCCAAAACATTGTTTGGGGGGCTGCCTCTCAGGCTTCCATGCTGGCCGTGACCCCTTGTAACGCTGGGCCCCCTTTCTAGCTGCCTCCGCCTTCCTAGCTGCTTCCGCCCATTCCCATGGGAGGCGATCCCTTCCGGCCAGGATGTCCTCGCATGTCCAGTCCTCCTGAACACGCTGCTAGGTCTTTTTGTGGTGGGATCTTCTGTAACTGGTGTCGTCGGAAGGATGAGATCAAGGCACAGCGTTCTTTGAGTTCCACATAATTTATTGATGAAGTGAAACTTTAGAAATGACAAAACAATAAAGAATACAACGACCGAACAGCTTCATTGTACAAACTACCTGCACACAAACAAAGAACAAGATCCCACACAGAAGGAGGGAAAGGGCTGCCTAAGTATGATCAACGATAGACAGCTGCCTCTGATTGAGAACCACACTCGGCCAGAAAAAAATAAATAAAGAACATAGAATGCCCACCCAAATCACACCCTGACCAAACCAAATAGAGACATAAAAAGGCTCTCTAAGGTCAGGGCGTGACAACTTGAGGCTGTAATCGCTGACAAGGGTGCTTCGACAAAGTATGGAGTAAAATGTCTGAATAATTATGTAAATGTGATATTACTGTTTTTATATTTAATACATTTCCAAAAATGATGTGTTATCCTGTGTATATTGATGAGGGAAAAAAACGATTTAATCCATTTTAGAATATGGCTGTAAAGTAACAAAATGTGGAAAAAGTCAACGGGTGTGAATACTTTCCGAATGCAGTGTATCTTTCAACTATGCTGTGATGTTTAACATAACATTTGAATCTGTCTAGACTCCACAGATTGTGAGTAGAAGGTAAATAATTTTACTAATAGACAACAGGTCTCTCCAGATCTCCCGACAATGCTATTTCTAAGGTCAATTTTAGATTAATGTTATGCTTTCAGCCATTCTTGTACCTGAGACCTGAAACAGGCTACCTGAGGGCAACTCATGTGCCATGGAATCTGTACATCAGAAATCTTTTCATAACTATTTTGCAATCTGTATGGCAATCCTGGTCCTCAAATAAAACTGGAATTACTTTCCTATTTATGCCATTTTATTCCTCCTCTAGTTTTGACCATTTATATTTGGCATACTGACCAGTTCCCTACCTCCTCCCGCTGCCACCAGTTCCCTCCCTCCTCCCGCTGCCACCTGCCTCCACCTGTTTTGATCCTTTACATTGGGCAGACAGACCAGATCCCTACCTCCTCTTGCTACCACCTGCCTCCTCCATTTTTGGGGTATTGCTATAATCAAATGATTGTAATATTGGATAGAGTCGACTTTCCCATACAATTCTGATAACTCCATGAAATACATAACTCTACCATTCCAATGTACCATATAATTTAAAAACAAAATTACTTTTCAAACAAAAAAGTGTTAAATCCATTTTTTTTTTCAATCAACCAGCGCATATATCTTTTCAGGGGATGAAATTGAAAATGTAACCAGCTCTGCAATGTTTGTTTGAGAGAGTGTTTAGTGCATTTATATTTAATAATGTCAACCCATCAAGTTCATATTAATTATCCATCTCAGATAAAGCTAAATATGTTTTGCTCATATCAGTGAGTAAGTGAGTAAACTGGGATATGACTAAGAAGTTAATCAGTAAAGAAATTCTATAAATAGACAGGTGTTGACCTCGCAATGGTTACAGGATCTTGTCTATTTTTACTAGTTTTCTATTGATGTTCATTGTGGAGAGCTCATTTATATATTTTGTAAGGTGAATTTAAAGTTTGTCTATTTCAACGTCAGCCCATTTTATAGATAAACTGCAGGGTAATGTAAAAGTAAAAGCATTTTTTAAGATCCAATATGTAATATTGTACAATTATCATAATTATGTTTTAGTCCAGACAGACAGAAAAGTTATCTAGCTCTTCAATGAGACATTGCAGGGATCTAGCTTGCGGACTTAATATAAAGCTTGAGTCAATAGCATACATAGACACCTTTGTTTTTAAGCCTTGGATTTCTAATCCTCTAATGTTGTTATTAGCACTAAACCAAAACAAAACAATATCCCACAAACGCAGGTGGGAAAAGGACCACACTAAGTATGATCCCCATTTAGAGGCAACGATCATCAGCCCCAAGGGCTCTCTATAGTCAGGGCTTGACAGTATCCCCCCCCAAAGGTGTGGACTCCGACCACAAAACCTGAACCTGGATGGGGAGGGTTAGGGTGGGCAACTAGCGTCGGTGGCAGCTCCGGTGCGGGACGTAGCCCCCGCTCAGACCGCAGATCTAACCCTGAAGCCTGGCTGAACGCCATGCACCGGAGCAGCGGAAGGCTCCGGCCATAGAGCGGGACTGGATGCCGTGCCTGTGCACCGGCACAGAGGAAGGTTCCGGCCATGGATCGGGACTGGATGCCGTGCCTGGACCGGGCACCGGCGCAGAGGAAGGCTCCAGCCATGGCACCGGCGCAGGACGCTCCGGGCCGTGGACCATCAATGAAAGCTTTGGACCGTTGACTGTCACTGGAAGCTCCCGACCGGTAACCGTCACTGGAGTCTCCGGACTGTTGCCCGTCACTGGAGGCTCCAGACCGTTGACCGTTGCTGGAAGCTCTGGACTGTGAACTGTCGCTGGAAGCTCTAGACTGTTAATTTGATTGCTTTTCTGATTTTCGTGACCAAGCTTCCTGCTGCTAGCTGGACATAATACTAAGCTAGGCTATCGATAAACTTACACAAACACTTGTCTTACTTTGGCTGTAAGGCATAATTTCAAAATCTGAGATGACAGGGTGAACCTCTTGGAACTACACATCCCGGATCCGGAATAATTGTCATCAACTACACTAATTAGCATAGCGCAACGGTCAAAAAATATTACTAGAAAATATTCATATTAATGAAATCACAAGTGAAATATAGTGAAACACAGCTTAGCCTTTTGTTAATCACCCTGTCATCTCAGATTTGGAAATTATGCTTTACAGCCAAAGCAAAACAAGTGTTTGTGTAAGTTTATCGATAGCCTAGCATAGCATTATGTCCAGCTAGCAGCAGGAAGCTTGGTCACGAAAATCAGAAAAGCAATCAAATTAACCGTTTACCTTTAATGATCTTTGGATGTTTTCACTGACGAGACTCCCAGTTAGACAGCAAATGTTCCTTTTGTTCCATAAAGATAATTTTTATACCCAAAATACCTCCTTTTGTTGGTCACATTGTGTTGAGAAATCCAACGGAAATAGCGGTCACGACAACCCCGAAAAATTCCAAATTATGTTCATAATATCGACAGAAACATGGCAAACGTTTTTTTATAATCAATCCTCAAGGTGTTTTTCAAATATCTATTCGATAATATATCAACCGGGACAA
Organism: Oncorhynchus gorbuscha; assembly: GCF_021184085.1. Lineage (NCBI taxonomy): Eukaryota > Metazoa > Chordata > Actinopteri > Salmoniformes > Salmonidae > Oncorhynchus > Oncorhynchus gorbuscha. Next base: position 16,886,171 of record NC_060192.1, read on the forward strand.
TTGGCTTTTCAGTAGGAGCGAGAGGAAAAATGACAACCTCTGTCTTTTGCGCAATAATCACTCTGAGAGCCCTCAGCTGGCCACTTACGCAATGTAGTCATTTACGCTTATTCTTCAACATAAAGGCGTGAAACTACGTCACAATGCTGTAGACACTTTAGGGAATACGTAGAAAAATGAATCTTGATATCCCTTTCAGTGGCCAATAGGGGTGCATAGGAACACAATGGTTTCAAAACATGAGTCACTTCCTGATTGGATTTTTCTTAGTCTTTCACCTGCAATATCAGTTCTGTTATACTCACAGACAATATTTTGACAGTTTTGGAAGCTTTAGAGTGTTTTCTATCCTAAGCTGTCAATTTTATGCATATTCTAGCATCTGGTCCTGAGAAATAGGTGGTTTACTTTGGGAAAATTATTTTTCCAAAAATAAAAATAGTGCTCCCTAGTTTCAAGAGGTTTTAACAAAAGGCTAAGCTGTGTTTCGCTATATTTCACTTGTGATTTCATGAATATGAATATTTTATAGTAATATTATTTGATTGTTGCGCTATGCTATTCAGCGTTGCTGATGACAAATATACCGGATCCGGGATAGGTGGTTTTAAGGAGGTTTTAAAATAATTCCATATGTTAGTTTAGTAGATCCCCCCCTCCCCTGGCTTAGACAGGGCTTAGACTCTAGAGGATTTTAATAGGCACTTACTATAGTTATTTTTTTATTTCACCTCTTGATATGGAAAAACGTATTTTGAACATGTGCTCTTTATGACAGATGGAAATACCATAGAGGTTGTTCATGCCATAGAGGTCAATCTGGTGCCAACATATCACTGTAGATGAACCTGTTACATTTTGTTATACAGATGAATAACTTAACCCTACAAATGACATGTCTAACTTGTGCTTGACACTATGTTCATGTCAGAGACATGTTATGCTTTAAGCTTAAGTTAGGTCAACCTTTAGGTTTAAAATGCTTAAGTGAATGGTCATGCTAAACATTACATTGTGCTGGTTGCTATAACAACACTTTAAAATTGGTTTAGGACTTTATTGAATTTGCAAAACAGTACAAAAGTTGTCTGACCTTGTGTCCAATGGTACGGTATTATAATGCAACACAATGGGTGTCTTGGATTTCTTAGATGCCAGGCTTACATAAGAACCTAAGATTTATTTGCAAATGTATTTGAGTGAACTACACATTTTATCTAGGTGAAACTGAAGAGAAAATCATAATTTGATTTCAATCTAAATCTTATTACAGTTTAGCAAATACGGGTTGAAACACAATATAATGTTGGCCCACAAAGATGAATTTATGTTTTTGTCATGCCATTTCACATTATCATGTCACTGGAGATGTGTACCAGTTGAAACCTGCATATTTCAACAGTCCTGGATGACAATCACAGACTGAGTATTCAGCAACCCTGACAAATGTGAGAGCTTTTCAGTTAAAGCCGATTTATGTTTAATGCTGCATCTGCTCTGGCCGTACAGCATTTAAGGCAATGCGGCCTGTGCAGTAGTCAGGACATGCATACAGTAGAGCTATTGTGAAGAAAGTTGTCAATGAAGTGAGTTTGTGTTTATTTTGGATGTACTGCCCCCACCTACTGTCAACCAATCATGTCAGCGTGGAGCTATACGGAGCTATCAAAGCCCTCCAAATGGTTAAAACATTTGGGCGGCACACAGCATCGCCATACGGAGCTTGATTTGGCCTCCAGACCTCATTGCCAGATCAAGCGTAAATCGGCTTTATTACCCATCAAATGGAAGTTTATAGAAAAACACCTATGTTGATAAAAACCGGTGGGCCTATTGCAACGAACATCGGCCAGTAAACTAACACAAGGTAATCTCTTGTTAAACCGTCAATATGTGCTGAAATCACCCGCACAGCTAATCTCAATTGCAACCATAATTGGCCACAGATATAACGATCCCTAAAGCAGATGTTATGCTTATCTTTTAGTCCTGATTGCTGCCAAAATAGATTATAACTATTTTGCTCTCTGGTTGTGATTATCATTGGAATAATTTAATCCTGCGATTTTAGTAGACTAAGGGCGATGTATATATTTCACAATCATTCCGTGCAACTGATGTAGCCTAACCTACACATACATGAATGGAAAACCATGGTGTAGGATTTTCGTTTTTAGTTTCCAAATATGTAATAGATGATTAATGATTTCATTAATGATTTCACTTGTCTAAATAAAATATGGCCAAAATTATAATAATCTTGAACTGTAGGCAACACATTTGACATTTGAAACTAAATCGTGATTGTGTAGTAGGCATTTTTTTTTAATTATCTTATTTTGGGGCGGCAGGTAGCCTAGTGGTTAGAGCGTTTGGCCAGTAACTGAAAGATTGCTAGATCATATCCCGATTTGACAAGGTAAAAATCTGTCGTTCTGCCCCAGAACAAGGCAGTTAACCCACTGTTCAAATAAGAAATAAGAACAAATAAGAATTTGTTCCTAACTGACTAAATAAAAAATAAAAAAGTTTTTATGTCATAAACGTAATAAAAGAAACAGATGGAAAGTGCTTCATTTTATATTGACATGTAAATTGTCTATCACACATGTTGCTGCAATCAATATTACTTTCATTTACAATTTGGTAATTCATTTTCAAATTGGTCTTCATTTTCGCAGAAGAGTAGCCTCGAAGTACAGTAGGCATAATTTGGCTAAGCAGTTATCTGCAATTAAACATGTTTTGACATAGGCTACATTTCCAGTGAAATCAAAATATTCCAGTCGTTATATGTCATAGTCTTCCATTTATCTTTTTCATATTGATATTTTGTCGTTCCTGATAGGATATATTACTTCATTGGGGCGGGAGTAGTGAACGCAGACAATGTCCATTTCCACTATTTAGTATCAAGCTGGCTTGTCACCATAACAACGTCAGATCAGTTGGTCTGCTAATTTATTCCGGTGTTCTTTTTGTTGTGAACATAGTTATTTTAGCTCAAAGCTCCGTGTGATCTCCCGTTGTTAGCGTGTCAAAGAAGCCAGCTTTAACACAATGGTACATGTAAAGTTCAGCTTTTCGTTGCAATGCACCCACTGTGTTTAGGCATTAAAACCTTCAGGGTAGGTGCTATTCAGGTGTGAGACACTTAAGAAATAATCAATCACAACCATAATACAATTCAGGAAATAGGTAGACAGAAATACCTATTTGACACATTAAAATAGGCTTTTATCCTTCCCTTACTTTCATCCCGAATGAACACCGATCCTAAAATGAGCAAATAGCCATGTTTATTTGTGGACGTGCTCCTCTCATCAGTAAGAATTAGAGCGCTATAGAGGTAACTGCCATAATAAAGAAAACTCCAACATGAAGTGTCTTAATAGGGTATTTGGCCACCAAGAGCCAGAACAGCTTCAATTCCGCTTGGCATAGATTCTACAAGTGTCTGGAACTCTATTGGAGGGATGTAAAACCATTCTTCCTGAAGAAATTCCATTGTTTGGTGTTTTGTTGAAGGTGGTGAAAAACGCTGTCTCAGTCGTCGCTCCAGAATCTCCCATAGGCAGTGGTGGATTTAGGTCTTTAGGTGACATGCGCAGCCACCCAGGGCGGCATCTTGCCGGGGGCAGCATGGGGTGCCCGCACAAAAAGTTGTAATGGTGACATTTGCGTGATCTGTTATCCATCACTCAGTAGCACTTACATCAATGATATCATGTCACGGTGTGGGACTATGGGTCAATTAACCTTGTCGGAGTGGGCGCTGACCGTAGATTGCCTTGTATGTTTCTATTTTTTGTTTTGTCAGGGTGTGATGTGGGTGGGCATTCAATGTTTGTATGTCTAGGTTTTGTATTTCTATGTTTTGGCCAGGAATGGTTCTCTTTCAGGGACAGCTGTCTTTCATTGTCTCTGATTGAGAACCATACTTAGGTATCCTGTTTTCCCACTGTTAGTTGTGGATGGTTATTTTCTGTTTAGTGTTGGGTGCACCTTGCAGAACTGTTTTGGCTAGTCTTTTGTTATTTTATATTCAGTGTTCAGTTCAGTATATTAAAGATGAACACGTACACCGCTGCATTTTGGTCTGATGATTCCTCTTCTTCTTCCGATGAATGCCGTGACACGGTAGGTCTCCCAGTCAGAAATACGAGATGGGGCGGGGGTAGGTTGACCTCAGGTCTCCCCACTGGAAGCCCGAGGTAGGGGAGGCGGGGGAATCTATCAAATAGCGCACCTGTATGTCATGTTTTGTCATATATTGTCATGTCTTGTCCCTGTGCTTTCTCTTCTATTCGTTTCCCCCTGCTGGTCTTATTAGGTTTCTTTCCCTCTCTCTCTATCCCTCTCTCTCTATCCCTCTCTCTCTCTATCGTTTCGTTCCTGCTCCCAGCTGTTCCTCATTCTCCTAACTACCTCGTTTACTCTTTCACACCTGTCCCCTATTTTGCCCTCTGATTAAGTCCCTATTTCTCTCTCTGTTTCTGCTTCTGTCCTTGTCGGATCCTTGTTTGATGTTTGCTGTTCGCTGTGTACTTGTTCCGTCCTGTCGTGTTTTTGCCTTCATCAGATGCTGCGTGTGAGCAGGTGTCTCTATCAGCTACGGCCTGCGCCTACCCGAAGCGACCTGCAGTCTGTGGCCGCTTCTCCTGTTATTCCCCTCTACAAACTAGAGGATTTCTGTTATTCCCCGTTTGGACATTACCTGTTAAGAATTCAGGATTAGTCATTTTCTGTTTGGACTGGAATAAACTCTGTTTCTGTTAAGTCGCTTTTGGGTCCTCATTCACCTGCATAACAGAAGGATCCGACCAAGAATGGACCCAGCGACTACGGATTCTCTCTACTCTGCTGTCGAGTTCCAGGGAGCGATGCTAGGCAGACACGAACAGGAATTGTCTGCTGCTCGACATGCCGTTGAGACCCTGGCCGCCCAAGTCTCCGGCCTCTCGGAGGAGATTCACAATCTCCGCCTCGATCCACCGGTTACCTCCTGGGCTTCCGGGTCTTCGGAGCCCAGAATTAATAACCCACCGTGCTACTCTGGGGAGCCCACTGAATGTCGCTCGTTCCTTACCCAGTGTGATATAGTGTTCTCTCTCCAGCCCCACACGTACTCCAGGGGTATTGCTCGTATCGCCTACGTCATATCTCTCCTTACTGGACGGGCTCGGGAGTGGGGCACGGCTATCTGGGAGGCAAGGGCTGAGTGTACTAACCAGTATCAGAACTTTAAGGAGGAGATTATACGGGTTTTTGATCGTTCTGTTTTTGGGAAAGAAGCTTCCTGGTCCCTGTCTTCCCTATGTCAAGGTAATCGATCCATAACGGATTACTCTATAGAGTTTCGCACTCTTGCTGCCTCCAGTAACTGGAACGAGCAGGCGTTGCTCGCTCGTTTTCTAGAGGGACTCCACGCTAAGGTTAAGGATGAGATTCTCTCCCGGGAGGTTCCATCCAGCGTGGATTCTTTGATTGAACTCGCTATTCGCATAGAACGACGGGTAGATCTTCGTCACCGAGCTCATGGAAGAGAGCTCGCGTTAACTGTGTCCCCCCTCTCCCCGACACTACCATCTTCCCCCACTGGCTCAGGTGTTGAGCCCATGCAGCTGGGGGGTATTCGCATCTCGACTAAGGAGAGGGAACGGAGAATCACCAACCGCCTCTGTCTCTATTGCGGTTCCGCTGGTCATTTTGTCATTTCATGTCCAGTTAAAGGCCAGAGCTCATCAGTAAGCGGAGGGCTACTGGTAAGCGCTACTACTCTACTCTACTACTCTGTCCTCTCCGTCAAGTTCCTGTACTACCGGCAGCTTCCTGCTGTGCATTAATAGACTCTGGGGAGGAGGGCTGTTTTATGGACGAAGCCTGGGCTCGGGAACATGACATTCCTCTCAGACAGTTAGGGGAGCCCACGGCCATGTTCGCCTTGGATGGTAGTCCTCTCCCCAGTATATTATGTGAAACACTACCTTTAACCCTCACAGTATCTGGTAACCATAGTGAGACCATTTCTTTTTTGATTTTTTGTTCACCTTTTACACCTGTTGTTTTGGGTCATCCCTGGCTAGTGTGTCATAATCCTTCTTTTGATTGGTCTAGTAATTCTATCCTTTCCTGGAACGTTTCTTGTCATGTGAAATGTTTAATGTCTGCTATTCCTCCTGTTTCTTCTGCCCCCTCTTTACAGGAGGAGCCTGGTGATTTGACAGGAGTACCGGAGGAAATCATTGATCTGTGCACGCTCTTCAGTCGGTCCAGAGCCACCTCCCTTCCTCCTCACCGGTCGTATGATTGTTGTACTGATCTCCTCAAGAAGCGTTTTGCATCCGCTCCTATCCTTGTTACACCTGACGTCACTAAACAGTTCATTGTCGAGGTAGACGCGTCAGAGGTGGGCGTGGGAGCCATTCTGTCCCAGCGCTCCCATACTGACGATAAGGTCCATCCTTGCGCGTATTTTTCTCATCGCCTGTCGCCGTCGGAACGTAACTATGATGTGGCTAACCGCGAACTGCTCGCCATCCGTTTAGCCCTAGGCGAATGGCGACAGTGGTTGGAGGAGGCGACCGTTCCTTTTGTCGTTTGGACTGACCATAAGAACCTTGAGTACATCCGTTCTGCCAAACGACTTAATGCGCGTCAGGCTCGTTGGGCGCTGTATTTCGCTCATTTCGAGTTCGTTATTTCTTATCGTCCGGGCACTAAGAACACCAAGCCTGAAGCTTTATCCCGTCTCTTCAGTTCTTCTGTAGCCTCTACCGACCCCGAGGGAATTCTCCCTGAGGGGCGTGTTGTCGGGTTGAATGTCTGGGGAATTGAGAGACAGGTAAAGCAAGCACTCACTCACACTCCGTCACCGCGCGCTTGTCCTAGGAACCTTCTTTTCGTTCCCGTTTCTACTCGTCTGGCCGTTCTTCAGTGGGCTCACTCTGCCCAGTTATCTGGCCACCCCGGCGTTCGGGGTACGCTTGCTTTTATTCGCCAGCGTTTTTGGTGGCCTACTCAGGAGCGTGACACGCGCCGTTTCGTGGCTGCTTGTTCGGACTGCGCGCAGACTAAGTCCGGTAACTTTCTTCCTGCTTCTGCTCCTGGCCTTGCTGGGTCTCAGTCTGTCCCCAGCCACCGCATCTCTCCTGCCCTTGCTGTGTCTCAGTCTGTCCCCTGCCACCGCCTCTCTCCTGTTCCTGGTCTTAGCCTTGCTGTGTCTCAGTCTGTCCCTAGTTGTTACTCTCCTGGCCTGTTTGGTCCTGATTGCTCTAACTCTTACAGTTCTCTACCCGTGTCTCATTTTTATAATAGTAATTGCACTAGATTCCCTCTTAATCGTTTCCCGTTTCGGTCCTGAGGAGAGGAGTTGGGTTCTTTCTCGGGACGTGCTGGGCCGTTCGTTGATCAATGATTTCCTCCGTTGCCGCCAGGGTTCCTCCTCAAGTGCGCCAGGAGGCGCTCGGTGAGTGGGGGGGTACTGTCATGTTTTGTCATATATTGTCATGTCTTGTCCCTGTGCTTTCTCTTCTATTCGTTTCCCCCTGCTGGTCTTATTAGGTTTCTTTCCCTCTCTCTCTATCCCTCTCTCTCTATCCCTCTCTCTCTCCATCGTTTCGTTCCTGCTCCCAGCTGTTCCTCATTCTCCTAACTACCTCGTTTACTCTTTCACACCTGTCCCCTATTTTGCCCTCTGATTAAGTCCCTATTTCTCTCTCTGTTTCTGCTTCTGTCCTTGTCGGATCCTTGTTTGATGTTTGCTGTTCGCTGTGTACTTGTTCCGTCCTGTCGTGTTTTTGCCTTCATCAGATGCTGCGTGTGAGCAGGTGTCTCTATCAGCTACGGCCTGCGCCTACCCGAAGCGACCTGCAGTCTGTGGCCGCTTCTCCTGTTATTCCCCTCTACAAACTAGAGGATTTCTGTTATTCCCCGTTTGGACATTACCTGTTAAGAATTCAGGATTAGTCGTTTTCTGTTTGGACTGGAATAAACTCTGTTTCTGTTAAGTCGCTTTTGGGTCCTCATTCACCTGCATAACACTGTAACTTCTCAACTGGCAGCTTCATTAAATAGTACCTGCAAAACACCAGTCTCCACGTCAACAGTGAAGAGGAAACTCCGGGATGCTGGTTTTCCAGGCAGAGTTGCAAAGAAATAGCCCTATCTCAGACTGGACAATACAAATATAAGATTAAGATGGGCAAAATAACACAGAGACTGGTCAGGAACTCTGTCCAGAGGAATTGACAAGGTAGGGGTGGTATACAGAAGAGAGCCCTATTTGGTAACTGACCAAGTCTATATTATGAAAAGAATAGCCGTCAAGCCCTGGTCTTAGTATTTTGTGTTTTCTTTATTATTTTGGTCAGGCCAGAGTGTGACATGGGTTTATTATGTGGTGTGTTTAGTCTTGTTTTTTTGTAGGTATTGGGATTGTGGTATAGTGGGGTTATCTAGAAAAGTCTATGGTTGCCTGAAGTGGTTCTCAATCAGAGGCAGGTGTTTATCGTTGTCTCTGATTGGGAACCATATTTAGGCAGCCATATTCTTTGAGTGTTTCGTGGGTGATTGTTCCTGTCTCTGTGTTAGTTTGCACCAGTCTAGGCTGTTTCGGTTTTCGTGTTACATTTCTTGTTTTTGTATTGTTCGTGTTTATTCATCTTTATTAAAGATGTATGAAAATTACCACGCTGCATTTTGGTCCGACTCTCCTTCACCGCAAGAAAACCGCAACTATAGCTCAAATGAGCAAAGGGAAACGAGTCCATCATTATTTTAAGGCATGAAGTTCATTCAATCTGGAAAATTTCAAGAACTTCGAAAGTTTCTTCAAGTGCAGTAGCAAAAACCATCAAACGCTATAATGAAACTGGCTCTCATGAGGGCCGCCACAGGAAAGAAAGACCCAGATTTACCTCTGCTGCAGAGGAGTTCTCAGCCTCAGCAATCGGCAATTAACTGCACCTCAGATTACAGCCCAAATAAATGCTTCACGGAGTTCAAGTAACAGACACATCTCAACATCAAGTGTTCAGAGGAAACCGCATGAATCAGAACTTCATGGTCAAATTGCTGCATAGAAACCACTGCTAAAGAACACCAATAACAAGAAGAGACTTGCTTGGGCCAAGAAACATGAGCAATGGACATTAGAACGGTGGACATCTGTCCTTTGGCCAAATGTAAGATTTTTGGTTCCAACCGCTGTGTCTTTGTGAGACGCAGAGTAGGTGAAGGGATCTCCGCATGTGTGGTTCCCAACGTGAAGCATGAAGGGGGAGGTGTGATTGTGTGGGGGTGCTTTGTTGGTGACACTGTCTGTGATTTATGTAGAATTCAAGGCACATTTAACAAGCACGGCTATCACAGAATTCTGCAGTTATACACCGTCTCATCTGATTTGTGCTTAGTACCACTATCATTTGTATTTCAACAGGACAATAACCCAAAACACATATTTGACCAAGGAGAGGGATGGAGCGCTGCATCAGATGACCTGGCCTCCACAATCACCCGACCTCAACCCGATTGAGATGGTTTGGGATGAGTTGGACTGCAGAGTGAAGGAAAAGCAGCCAACAAGTGCTCAGCATATGTGGGAACTCCTTCAAGACTCTTAGAAAAGCTTTCCAGGTGACTACCTCATGAAGCTGGTTGGGGGACTGCCAAGAGAGTGCAAAGCTGTCATTAAAGCAAAGGTTGGCTACTTTGAAGAATCTAAAACATCACATATTTTTTGGTTACTACATGATTCCATATGTGTTATTTCATAGTTTTGATGTCTTCACTGTTATTCTACAATGTAGAAAATAGTGAAAATAAAGAAAAACCCTTGAATGAGTAGGTGTGTCCAAACTTTTGACTGGTACTGTACATGTGCACAGTTACATAGATTACATTTACAACAATATCTAGCCCAATATAAATATATTTGGCATAATCCTCAACCTTTGCACAGTGACATGACCGTACAAATGTACCTAGGTAATTAGGCAGACAGTATCTACCTACAACCATGTCTATCAGGCATGCAGGCAAACATTGTTTATAGTAAAACCAGCTTCAGTTGTAGAGATTTACAACAGTAAATTGTTGTATTATTGTTTCTCCTCACTGTTTGCTGATGAGAGGAATCACTTGAAACCGTTGTCTCTGATAAATTCTTTCAGTTCTGCCCAAAGGATTGTGTTGTTAGTGTCCCGCTTCTTTAAAAAAAGCCTGCCTTGGGGGAAGGACATGGGCCAGAGCGTGAAACAACACCCAACACCAGTTGTAGTCTTTCAGAGACTGGAACCCATCTCACTGCCCTAGAAATGCACCGAACATGATGAAAACAAGATTGAAATTGCCCACGTGGTATAGCCACCTCAAAACAGATGTTAGCCGCTGCTTCCATCCACAACCAATCCCAGTTGAATTTTCTTTTTCAGCTTCTTTTATTTTAACGGATGGCCTTATTTAAATGTTTAGTGGCTGATTTAGAGACGTTTTATCTTCATAACGCTAAGTTTGAAAATCATTTGCTAGGAGATAGTCAACATAATATATGATCACTTTTCAACTAGCTAGCTAGCTAGAACACGTGGTCTTCCAGCTAGTAAACAATGAAGTTGACACTCAAAGTCAAAGAAGAAACGTTTTCTGTTTTATTTTTGAATTCATCTTTATTTTAACAGGAAAGACGTCGACTTACCTTTTAGCTAATGACCTTGAGCCTTCTTGGACGGGCACTACCAATGTAACTCTATGGCAGCACCCCAGGGGGCAGAAGCTTCCTGGCTCTCAGTGGGCTCTCCCAGTCGGTGCTGCAGTGTTGCGAGTGATATCACTCTGAGTCAATCACATGCAACCAGAGAGGATCAACAGTGTATATGCTGTGTGCTTTCTCTGTCTGTCCCTCCACCACAGAAGGCACTGAGTGAGGCTGAAACGGCTGCATTCTGGAGCTGCCTTAATAAAACAAATTACCAACACAATAAAATGACAGGGTCAAATATCCTGCTTTGTTTGCTAACTAATATGATATAATATTGTGACACGAATGAATGCCAGAAATACATGCAAAACACTGCCATCAGATGGACAGTGGTGAGGCTGTGCCCCACTTGCCCTGAATGACACGTCGCTACTGAATATATTTTGTATCCCTAATTTGCTCAAGTTTCCATTATTTTGTCAGTGATACACTGGCCCGTCGACCCAGTAGGGCTACTGGGTACGCAACCCAAATCTGATCATTTCCACTAATTGGTCTTTTGACGAATCACATCAGATATTTTCACGTCAGCATTTTTTCAGAGCTGATCTGATTGGTCCAAAGAGCAATTACTGGGGAAAAAGTGACAGAATTAGGTTGCCTATACGGGGGGGTTTGAGGCGTAATGATACCAGATAGCAATTATCCACCAACATTGTTTTCAAACAAGAGTGTAAGTCCCACACCCACTACAACATTGTCTATGACCTAAGCGACTGGCTCATGTGTGTGTGGTGGGGATTTGTTATTCTTAAATTAGTTTTGATTTCAGGGATTATTAAAAGTGACAAATCATGGCTCATTGTCAGACTGACATTTGTTACTTTCAAGTTATGAAACATTTCAAAATCACATTTCAGAAATTTGATATCTGATTTTCAATGTCTTCCAATATGGCGTCTCTCATGGTATTCCACACTGTTTTTTTTGGCCGTTTTCTTGGATGACTAGAATATCTCAAATAGTTAACCTCTCCCCTATTTTCTCCCTCTGGAGTGGAGGGCTAATGTTTTCCAGATGAACACGAGAGTATTTTCTTTAAGGCAGAGAGGCCAGTGTTAGCCTGTAATGTTCCATTGGGCATACAATATCTAACAATGGCCAGCCTTGTCTGACTTGGCTGGCCGTAGGTGTGTGTGTGGCGGGATATGTGTATCCCTGTGTGTGTGGACGGTTGAAGGGGTTGATACTAGCTGCTATTTCAGAATCGTTATCTGTTAATCTAAAACTAGGCTTCCATACTAACTGTGTCAGTGGATCTGTTGGCCATGAGACCACTTTTGGCTGACTTCCTTATACTATGGTCATATGGCTCCGATTAGGTATGTGAGTAAGTGAGTGAATAACTAGGATATACAGTTAAAGTCGGAAGTTTACATGCACCTTAGCCAAATACATTTAAACTCAGTTTTTCACAATTCCTGACATTTAATCCTAGTCAAAATTCCCTGTCTTAGGTCAGTGAGGATCACCACTTAATTTTAGAGATGTGAAATGTTAGAATAATAGTAGAGAGTGATTTATTTCAGCTTTTATTTCTTTCATCACATCCCCAGTGGGTCAAAAGTTTACATACACTCAATTAGTATTTGGTAGCATTGCCTTTAAATTGTTTAACTTGGGTCAAACATTTGGGTTAGCCTTCCACAAGCTTCCCACAATACGCTGGGTGAATTTTGGCCCATTCCTTCTGACAGAGCTGGTGTAACTGAGTCAGGTTTGTAGGCCTCCATGCTCACACACTGTTTTTCAGTTCTGCCCACAAATGTTTTATAGGATTGAGGTCAGGGCTATGTGATGGCCACTCCAATACCTTGACTTTGTTGTCCTTAACCTCTAGCGACGAGCAATCCTGTATCCGGGAGCGTAATCATAGCCTCAAGCGCATTACCATAACGCAACTTTTCCTATTCATGAAAATCGCAAATGAAATTAAATAAATATTCAAACACAAGTTTAGCCTTTTGTTAACAACACTGTCATCTCAGATTTTCAAAATATGCGTGACAGGCAACGCTAGACAAGCATTTGTAAGTTTAGCATGGCATAATAATAAAAATAAGAAAAGTAACCAAATTAAATCATTTACCTCTGAAGAACTTCAGATGCTTTCACTCAGGAGACTCCCAGTTAGATAGCAAATGTTCCTTTTTTTCCCTAAATAATATTTTTGTAGGCGAAAAACGTCACGTTTGTTCATCCTGCTTGGCTGAGGTATCGACCGAAAATACTTTTTTCAAAATTTGCTCCATAATATCGACAGAAACAAGGCAAACGTTGTTTAGGATCCATCCTCAATATGTTTTTAACATATGTATTCGATAATATATCTGTGGAGGCAGTTGGTTTCTCATAAGAAACAATTGGAAAAATGGCTACCTCAGTATTTTACGCAAGGTTTTCTCCGGGAGACACCATGCGTCCACTTGCCCTATATGGTCTCTTACAGCCATTCTCCAATGGAAATGCCTAAAAAAACGTCACAATGCTGCTGACACCTTGGGGAAAACGTAAGCTGACTCCTAGCTCCTTCACAGCCATATAAGGAGTCATTGGCATGAGGTGGTTTAAAAAAACGTGTCACTTCCTGATTGGATTTTTATCTGGGTTTCGCCTGTAACATCAGTTCTGTGGCACTCACAGACAACATCTTTGCAGTTTTGGAAACGTCAGAGTGTTTTCTTTCCAAAGCTGTCAATTATATGCATAGTCGAGCATCTTTTTGTGACAAAATATCTTATTTAAAACGGGAACGTTTTTCATCCAAAAATTAAAATAGCGCCCCCTATATCCAAGAAGTTAAGCCATTTTGCCACAACTTTGGAAGAATGCTTGGGGTCATTGTCCATTTAGAAGACCCATTTGCGACCAATCTTTAACTTCCTAACTGATGTCTTTAGATGTTGCTTCAACATATCCACGTAATTTTCCCTCCTCATGATGACATCTATTGTGTGAAGTGCACAAGTCCCTCCTGCAGCAAAGCACCCCCACAACATGATGCTTCCAACTCCATGCTTCACGGTTGGGATGGAGTTCTTTGGCATGCAAGTCTCCCACTTTTTCCTCCAAACATAATGATGGCCATTATGCCCAAACAGTTCTGTTTTTGTTTCATCAGACCAGAGGACATTTCTCCAAAAAGTACAATCTTTGTCCCCATGTGCAGTTACAAACCGTAATCTAGATTTTATGGTGGTTTTGGAGCAGTGGCTTCCTCCTTGCTGAGCGGCCTTTCAGGGTATGTCGATATAGGACTCGTTTTACTATGTATATAGATACTTTTGTACCGGTTTCCTCCAGCATCTTCACAAGGTCCTTTACTGTTGGTCTGGGATTGATTTGCACTTTTTGCACCAAAGTACGTTCATCTCTAGGAGACAGAACGTGTCTCCTTCCTGAGCAGTATGAAGGCTGTGTGGTCCCATGGTGTTTATACTTCCATACTATTGTTTGTACAGATGAACGTGATACCTTCAGGCATTTGGAAATTGCTTCCAATGATGAACCAGACTTGTGGAGGTCTACTATATTTTTCTGAGTTCTTGGCTGATTTCTTTTGATTTTCCCATGATGTCAAACATACACTAAGTTGACTCTGCCTATGCAAACTTCTGACCCACTGTAATTGTGATACAGTGATATAAGTGAAATAATCTGTCTGTAAACAATTGTTGGAAAAATGACTTGTGTCATGCACAAAGTAGATATCCTAACTAGAGGTCGACCGATAATGATTTTTCAACAGAAGAAAGTAAAAGTGCAATATGTGCCATGTAAGAAAGCTAACGTTTAAGTTCCTTGCTCAGAACATGAGAACATATGAAAGCTGCTGGTTCCATTTAACATGAGTCTTCAATATTCCCAGTTAAGAGGTTGTAGTTTGTAGTTATTATAGGAATTATAGGACTATTTCTCTATACCATTTGTATTTCATGTACCTTTGACTATTGGATGTCCAGTGTAACAGTATAGCTTCCGTCCCTCACCTCGCTCCTACCTGGGCTTGAACCAGGAACACATCGACAACAGCCACCCTCGAAGCAGCGTTACCCATGCAGAGCAAGGGGAACAACTACTCCAAGTCTCAGAGCGAGTGACATTTGAAACGCTATTAGCGCGCACCCTGATAGCTAGCTAGCCATTTCACATCACATCGTTACACCAGCCGAATCTCGGGAGTTGATAGGCTTGAATTCATAAACAGCAGAGCTGATATGGTCGAATCAGGAAACTATCATCTCGAAAACAAAACATTTATTCTTTCAGTGAAATACAACAATACTGAATGAACACTTATTTTAACTTAATACAATAAATCAATAAAATCAATTTAGCCGCAAATAAATAATGAAACATGTTCAATTTGGTTTAAATAATGCAAAAACAAAGTGTTGGAGAAGAAAGTAAAAGTGCAATATGTGCCATATAAGAAAGCTAACGTTTAAGTTCCTTGCTCAGAACATGAGAACATAGGAAAGCTGGTGGCATCCATCAGTCTAAAAATTCCTGTTACATTGCACATCCTTCAATGTTATGTCATAATTACGTAAAATTCTGGCAAATTAGTTCGCAATGAGCCAGGAGTCCCAAACTGTTGCATATACCGTGACTCTGCGTGCAATGAACGCAAGAGAAGTGACACAATTTCACCTGGTTAATATTGCCTGCTAACCTGTAGTTCTTTTAGATAAATATGCAGGTTTAAAAATAAAGTATATACTTCTGTGTATTGATTTTAAGAAAGGCATTGATGTTTATGGTTAGGTACACATTGGAACAACGACAGTCCTTTTTCGCGAATGTTCACTGCATCGATTATATGCAACGCAGGACACGCTAGATAAACTAGTAATATCATCAACCATGTGTAGTTATAACTAGGGATTAAGTTTAATGCTAGCTAGCAACTTACCTTGGCTTCTTACTGCATTTGCATAACAGGCGGGCTCCTCGTGAGGCAGGTGGTTAGAGCGTTGGACTAGTCAACCATAAGGTTACAGATTGAATCCCAGAGCTGACACGGTAAACATATGTCATTCTGCACCTGAATAAGGCAGTTAACCCGTTCCTAGGCCGTCATTGAAAACAAGAATGTGTTCTTTCTCAACTGACTTGCCTAGTTAAATAAATATTAAATGAATGTGTAATAAAAAAAATCTGCAAAATCGGCGTCCAAAATTACCGATCGTTACGAAAACTTGTAATCGGCCCTGATAAATCGGCCATTCTGTTTAATCGGTCGACCTCTGGTCCTAACCGACTTGCCAAAACTATAGTTTGTTAAGAAATTGTGGAGTGGTTGAAAAACGAGTGACTCCAACCTAAACTGTATGTGTGTTTGACACATATCTCTGACAATACTGCATCAGTGGAAAGGTGAGTCATTTCAGGCTAAACTGTGGATGGGGTTGATTATTGACAATAATACAATGGGTGGGTCTTATGCTGATTGGTTAAAAGCACATTCCAGCCGGTGTGTCAGGACCCGGTTACGAACCCGGGTCTCCGGAGTGAGAAACAGTCACTTAACCGAGTGAGAAACAGTCACTTAACCAACTGAGCCACGAATAGTTGGCAGAACCCAGAAGATGAGGCAGACACAGCAGTACGTGAGACGGTGTATTTACTGAAGTAAAAAGTGAAGTTCTTCAGGAAAACATGTAACTCCACAACCTCAAAAGGAATTCCACAAGAACAAAGGTAATCCTCCAAGACAAAAAGGTAAATCCACAAGGTGGAAGGTATAGCACAAAAAGCCTCAAAAAATACTCAAAAACAAACAAACAAGAACAAAAAAAAGTCCACCAGTCCACCCAGTCCACCAGATACTGCCAGGACCGCTGCACCCGGCGGGAATCCAGTATCCGATGGACGTATAAGCCGGCTGGCCTCCAATGACACGACGCGGAGGGGGAGGTCTGTCTGCCGGGACAAGGGGAGAAAAAACAACAGGTTTTAATAACGAAATGTGAAATGTGGGATTAATCTTAAGGGATCTGGGTAAGTGTAGGCGATAAGAAACTGGGTTAACTCTCCTGGCAACCTTAAAGGGACCAATGTATTTTTGGGACAGCTTGCGAGACTCCACCCGTAGTGGTAAGTCTCTTGTGGAGAGCCAGACTCTCTGGCCGGGGCGCAGGGTAGGCCCGGGACGGCGACGTCTGTTGGCTTGTTGTTGGTACCTCTGTGAGGAACGCATAAGATTAAGACGGGTCTTCCTCCACATAAGCCGACAGCGTCTGACGAACTTCAAGGCTGAAGGCACTCTGACTTCTGCCTCCTGGTCCGGGAACAATGGAGGGGCATAGCCAAACTGACACTCATGCGGGGACATACAAGTGGAGGAGGAGCGCAAGTTGTTGTGCACGTATTCGGCCCAAATAATGAAGGACGACCATGTGGACGGGTTGTTACGAGTTATACATCGGAGGGTGGTTTCCAGCTCTTGATTCATCCTCTCTGTTTGGCCGTTGGACTCCGGATGGTACCCTGAAGATAGACTGGCAGAAGCCCCCATGAGTTGGCAGAAGGCCTTCCAAAACCTAGAGGCGAATTGGGGACCTCTGTCAGAAACCATATCTTGAGGAATGCCGAAGACTCGGAACACATGATTAATTACCAACTCAGCCGTTTCCTTGGCAGAAGGTAACTTAGTCAGAGGGACGAACCTGGCCGCCTTTGAAAACCTGTCGATTATGACTAGGATAGTAGTATTGCCATGGGATGGAGGAAGGCCAGTAATAAAGTCCAACGAGATATGGGACCAGGGTCTGTGGGGAACAGGTAAAGGGTGAAGGAGTCCTTGCGGGCGGAGGTGAGAAGATTTGCCCTGGCAGCACACGGGGCAGGCATTGACGAAAGTGGCAACGTCTTCTCTTATGGTAGGTAAGCTTCTTGTCTTCACCCCTCTGATACAGGACAGCTCCAACACCAACCTCTGAGGCGTCTACCTCCACCACAAACGGTTCATCCGTATTCTGTAGTATCAGGATGGGAGCAGAGAGGACGCGCTGCTTGAGTCCTTGGAAGGCCGTCTCAGCTTCTCTTCCCCACAAAAACCTTGCATTGCCACCCTTGGTTAAAGCTGAGAGAGGGGCTGCCACCAAGCTGAAGTTCTTGATGAACTTGCGGTAAAAGTTAGTGAAGCCCAGGAAACGCTGAACTTCCTTAACGGATTTGGGGGTGGGCCAATCCGCTACCGCCCCTACCTTCCTGGGGTCCATTTGGACTCGACCGGGTTCCACTACAAATCCCAGGAATTGTACTCGGGATGAATGGAATTCACATTTTTCCGGCTTAACGTACAGATGGCTGTCTAGGAGGCGTTTGAGTACTTGTCTGACATGCTTTGTGTGTTCTTGAAGAGAGCTCGAAAAGATGAGGATGTCATCCAAGTAAACGAACACAAATATGTTAAGCATATCCCTAAGCACATCGTTTATGAGCGCTTGGAACACCGCTGGGGCGTTGGTCAGGCCGAAGGGCATCACCAAGTATTCATAGTGACCAGTAGGCGTGTTGAAAGCGGTCTTCCACTCGTCACCAGGTCTGATCCGCACAAGATGGTATGCGTTCCGCAGGTCAAGCTTAGTGAAAACAACTGCTTCCTGGAGCAGCTCGAAGGCTGTGGCCATAAGGGGTAGCGGGTAATGGTTACGGACGGTTATGGCATTGAGTCCCCGGTAGTCGATGCAAGGACGTAATCCACCGTCTTTCTTGGCCACAAAGAAAAACCCTGCTCCCGCCGGGAGGTGGATGGACGCATGAGGCCTGCTTCCAGAGCGTCCTTGATGTAGGTATCCATAACAGCTCGTTCGGGTGGAGATAGGGAAAAGATCCGACCCCTGGGGGGCAAGTGCCCGGAAACAGTTCGATGGGGCAATCATAAGGTCTATGGGGTGGTAGCATGGTGGCCCTCTGTTTGCTAAATACCAGTTTGAGGTCATGGTAACACTCGGGAACTCGCGTCAGGTCGATGGATTCTAAAGACTCGGGAGTAGAACTCGGGGAATTCGGGAAAATACAAGTAGCTTGGCACGTAGGACCCCACTGCTTGATAGTGCCCACAGACCAGTCGATGTGAGGGTTATGGCTGTGAAGCCAGGGGTATCCAAGGACGAGAGGGAACTCGGAACAGGAGATCAAATGAAAGTTAATCAATTCCTGGTGTTGTGAAACTGAAAGTCGCAAGGAGGTAGTGACTTGAGTGACAAGTCCAGATCCCAAAGGGCTTCCATCCAATGTAGTAACCCTCATGGGGTCACTTAGAGGTTCAGAGGGAACGCCATTCTCCTTCGCCCAGACACCATCCATGAAGTTACCTGCGGCTCCAGAGTCCACCAAGGCTTGAAGGTGAAGCTTGTGGTTGTCCCAGGAAAGGGTGACTGGAATGAGCAGACGGGAGTTGGACGGATGGGAGGAGGTTATGTTTCCCGTTACCGGAAATGGCCCGGTTTGCCGCAATATAGACAGCGTCGCTCCCTCATCCAGCGGTCTCTCTCAGCCTGGGAGATGCGTCCAATCTGCATGGGTTCCGGTGGAGCCAGCGAGGATAAAGGTGGGGACTCGGAGCTGGGACTGATAGGGGCTAGAGGTCTACGGTTGAGTTCTCTCTCAGACGCTGGTCAATGCGTGAGGCCAACTTTATCAGGGACTCGAGATTGTCCGGTGGTTCCCGAGTGGCCAGTTCATCTTGGATAGTGTCGGAAAGGCCTTTCAGAAAGCACACCGTGAGCGCCTCGTTGTTCCAGCCACTCGCTGCTGCCACCGTGCGGAACTGGATGGCATAGTCCGTCACGCTGCGCCGACCTTGGTGGAGAGTCAGGAGCTGTTTGGCTGAGTCAGGACCACTGCTTGGGCCTTGAAACACTCGTTTGAATTCCTCAGCAAAGGCAGAGTAGCTGGCACAGCAGGAACTATGGGCATCCCACACAGCAGTAGCCCAAGGCCAGGGCTTTTTCCGACAGCAGGGTGATGATATATGCGATCTTAGACCGGTCGGTGGGGAACGACGAGGGTTGCAGCTCGAAGGAGAGAGAACATTGGGTGAGAAACCCTTTACAAGCACTTGGATCACCTGAGAACCGTTGGGGAGGTGGAAGACGAGGTTCAGCCAGAGGGTTAACTGCCATGGGTACGTGAATCTGAGGTACTGGGACGGGAACTGTTGCCGGGGAAAACAAAAGGTCAAAAGGCACAATGGGGGCATCTATTGACCAAAAACCGGAACTACCCTGGCCAAATCCTGACACGGTGTCTATATTATAAGTCACCACCAGCAAAATCTATGATGTTAAAATGTCTATTTACTCTGTTCCATCTGACTGCGCAATCCGCCGTCTCATCTGTCCAGCCAGGCAAGTTATAAACTTGATCTACACTATAAAAAGCATCTAGACATTATCACACATTTCTTTTATACTAAATTTAGTTTTCAACAGCGCAGATTTGTATAAACCTTGCCGTCTGTCTCTTCAACATTTGCAACACTGTTTCAATATTTAAATTAGATCTCCAGCTGTCCTATAGTAATGAACGTGTTGGAGTTGAGAGTTGGGACAAGACAAACAGGCAGGCAGCGTTTCTCAGCCAGTCAAAATCATGAATCAACTGGCATCATTTTTATGAATATATATGTCACGCCCTGGTCTAAGTATTTAGTTTTCTTTATTATTTTGGTCAGGCCAGAGTGTGACATGGGTTTATTATGTGGTGTGTTTTGTCTTGTTTTTTTTGTAGGTATTGGGATTGTGGTATAGTGGGGTTATCTAGAAAAGTATATGGTTGCCTGAAGTGGTTCTCAATCAGAGGCAGGTGTTTATCGTTGTCTCTGATTGGGAACCATATTTAGGCAGCCATATTCTTTGAGTTTTTCGTGGGTGATTGTTCCTGTCTCTGTGTTTGTTTGCTTGCACCAGATAGGCTGTTTAGGTTTTTACCTTACGTTTGTTGTTTTGCATTGTTTGTGTTTATTAAAGATTGTTTATCTTTATTAAAGATGTATGCAAATAACCACGCTGCATTTTGGTCCTCCTCTCTTTCGACGGAAGAAAACCTTAACAATATACAAATAAATGTCAATTGATTTTTTTTTAAATTAAACGAAGTGCATATAGTTTGCAGTCTTTCCAGCTTCAGTTTGAAGTAATTTTGTTAGCTGTGTTAATGGCTAGCTCTTCTAAACAATAGTGTGAAATTGTTATGGATGTATCCAAAGAAATGTCACTAGAAAACAGCTTGAACAAATACAAATGCGGCTACTTTGCTGTTATTCTAGCTGCACTTATTGAGGTGACTGTAAGTTAGCCGTAACGTAAACTCACTCACTTTTGTACATCGCCTTGGTCCGTACAATAATATAATAATAATATATGCCATTTAGCAGACGCTTTTATCCAAAGCGACTTACAGTCATGTGTGCATACATTCTACGTATGGGTGGTCCCGGGGATCGAACCCACTACCCTGGCGTTACAAGCGCCATGCTCTACCAACTGAGCTACAGAATTTACCTTATTGTTGCGCCCAAAAAAACGTAATACTTCCAGATCAACTGTAATATCAATACCAATGTAAAGCACAATTTCTCCTCATTCCTACAAAATTAATGACGATACCTTCATCATGCCCATCTCTGCATAATTCCAGAAGGCAATGAGCTCCGTCGGGTCTTTAAAACAAATTGCGGGTGGGGAGCGAAGGCTACGAAGTGATCTTGAAAGGGGGAAATATGTTGTGTGAAGAAACAGTTTTTTCCCCCTGATTTGTCCAACTAATCAACTTTAAAATGTAAATAAAACAAAGTTTATTTAATGTCTCATCACATACCTATTTGAAGTGGGGTTTAGGGCTGCGCTAACGTTAGCCTCACAAGTGAACTGCAGCTGTTCCGGCTTTCAAGTGTCATGATGGCTCGCAGTAATGACATGCAAAAAAATGCAATTGGCAACCTAGTCATGAAATATTAGTTTAATATTAGCAATAATTATATTAATTAAGACAAATCATGAATAATGACGTTTTCTTATGAAGTGTTCTTGTATATGGTTCAGCATGATTTTCATCTGCAAGAGAAGGGCTACCCCTGGTGGGAAGAGGCTGTACGGCACAGAATGAGTTGCAAATGTGCGCTGTACGATACGTAGTGATACGTCACGATGTAACATACAGCGTCAGAGCGTCCGTTTTTTCATCTTTTCTCCAATACTGTTAGTCCATTACCATGTCAATCAATGCTAAATCGAAACGTAGTTCACACCCCGGATTTTGATGCCAACACAGTCACTACAATCCCATTCGTTTTCATTGCAGCCTTGTTTGAATATCGTGGTTACGCACATTTGTATGGAATGGGGTGAGTTTACGTTAGTTGGCTAGCTAGCAAGAAAAGGATAAGGACAAAAAGACTGAACAACTGAGTCGCGTCTCTAGCAACCGAACTGATAGAAAGAACGAACAGCTTGTGTAGTGTCTCCTGACCCCTCCTGTCTCAGCCTCCAGTATTTATGCTGCAGTAGTTTATGTGTCGGGAGGCTAGGGTCAGTTTGCTATATCTGGAGTACTTCTCCTGTCCTATTCGGTGTCCTGTGTGAATTTAAGTGTGCTCTCTCTAATTCTCTCTTTCTTTCTCTCTCTTGGAGGACCTGAGCCCTAGGACCATGCCTCAGGACTACCTGACATGATGACTCCTTGCTGTCCCTAGTCCACCTGGCCGTGCTGCTGCTCCAGTTTCAACTGTTCAACCTTATTATTATTGGACCATGCTGGTCATTTATGAACATTTGAACATCTTGGCCATGTTCTGTTATAATCTCCACCCGACACAGCCAGAAGAGGACTGGCCACCCCACATAGCCTGGTTCCTCTCTAGGTTTCTTCCTAGGTTTTGGCCTTTCTAGGGAGTTTTTCCTAGCCACCGTGCTTCTACACCTGCATTGCTTGCTGTTTGGGGTTTTAGGCTGGGTTTCTGTACAGTACTTTGAGATATCAGCTGATGTACGAAGGGCTATATAAATACATTTGATTTGATTTGTAGCAACCCTAGATTTGTGCCGGGCCTATATCTTGTGGAAGGATGAAATAGTATTCATAAATTCATCAAAATAATGTTTTTAATGAAAACATGTCAATCATTATTTGAATATGTTGGTGACCCGTTGTATAAAAGTGAAAATGCACTTGAAGCCGGTGTTTGGAGATAACTGTATATTGGCACGGTTTCGTCTCGGGCCCAACAACACCTGTGCCATTATATCCTCCAAACACCGGCTTCTCAGGCATTATCACTTAACTATGAAGCAGTCACTGAAACAGAGTATTTTACCGTCTCCAAGAACAGCAACAATCCGCCCTCTATGGAGCTTCAACCTTTGGAATCGTGAAATGTGAACGCCAGGAGTCCTGTATTTATATTGTCCATTCCCTAATACACCATAAGATGACTGAATAAAACGCTACACATTTCATATAAAATATACCATCATCAGTGATATTCCAGGAGGATAGCACAAGCCACATCCATTTGCGGATTCATATCCAAGCTAATATGAGTGGACATGTGTGTCGCATGCCAAATTCACTATCATTACCCTGTAGCTCTGTTGTGGGTAGAATTCAGATGTGCCATACATACTTTTCCATTTAACTTGAGCCTCGGAGATGGGAAAGGCAAGGGAATCCTAACGCACAGCTGTTCTTCATTGATCTACACGTGTCAGTTTGATTTGTTAGGGAGAAGCTGAATGTGATAAAAATAGAGCTGTTAATTCAACCAAGATCTCTGGGTAGAGACAATCTCTTTGTTTCTCACAAACAAATGCCCGTGTGACATTTGGGGGCCTCAGATACACTACAGATGTGGGCAGCGTGTAATGCCATTGGCTTACAGAGTTTCTCTCTTTTGGATTATGTTGTACTTCACACTGGTGCTTCAAGTTTCAGTGCCAAGAAACACCAAGTGGAACTGTGAGAACTGTTTCTAGGGATGAATCCATCAGAAGAGAATGAGAGACTTCCAAAATGGCCGTCCCATGTGTTTATTATTAGGCTACCCCTTCTACATATTTCCAGAATCAGACCTCCTCCAACAATAGTCCCACATCAGTAGCTCAAGCAAAATACTCTCCATTGATTTACAAGGTGCTGTGACGAGGCCAAATATAACTCTTGACATTCTCTCTCCCTCTCTGTTTCTCTCACTCTAGTTTTTTTCTCTCTCTCTCTCCTCTCCACAAACTTGCAGAAAACTGCCTGACACAGCCCACTTGCAAATGCTCTCCCGTTAGGCTACAGACAGAGGTGGCATAGAGACACAAGCAGTTAGTTAAGTTTCAATTAGTTAGGTAGAGTAGTATGCAGATGGTAGCGTGTGCGTTAGGCCTTAGGTACTTTAATGATTGTTTAGTGAAGGATGAACACCTCCAGTTGCGAGACTTGTATCTCTCTATCTTTCTCAGCAGGCTATTCCCTCTGAATCACCTGACACACTCTATTCTTCTGATTGGCTAATTCTCCTCAGAAAATGGAAGGGAACCAATGCTGCAGTTTCTTGAATTGTTAGATTAGGTAGAGTATCTCCCATCAATTTGTGACGTGTGTTCAAGAGCGATATTGGGTGGCAACTGAACCTGGTTCACGGGGGGTCCATGGAATGTCATCTTTCTCTGGGGTATATTAAATTGGTTCTGTTTGGCCTACGTTCTGAGTGTTATTTAGAGAGAAAGTGGGAGGACGTTCAGGGTTAATTACATTGGAGATCCCTGAAACTTTGGACCCAGCCTTTGTGGTCAATGGACCCTAAGTCTGTCTCCCCCTGCGTGCCTCATCATGAGTCTCGTGAATGAACAGAGCCAGCGCCAGCCCTACTGCCCTCCGTGTCTGTTATGCCTGAAATGATTCATTGCGTTTTAATTGCTGCTGCCAAGGCAACCTCAGACATCAGGCTGACCATACAAATCAGGACATTTCCTGTTGTTTGTTTGGCCATATTTTTTCATGACTGTCAACATGATAAGGTCACTTAACCAACAATGGAGAGTCTTCCAATTGCCATAAAGAAAACAACTAAATATGACAGATTTGGAAGATGACTGGGTTCATTTCCTTTTGAAAAAGTAAATAAAGGCTTACTCTTCCATTTGGGGTCTAGTGGGCCCTTGACTTGATCCGTTGATTGAAGAGGAGTAGTGGAAAATATATATATTCAAATATATATTTTGTATTGTATGATTTGGGTGGGAAAGGTCTTGTAAACGAAAATGTGTTGGAGGAGAACTCAACTGCATTCAACCTCCATTCTTGGACAGAGCCCAAGCATGAAAGTGAATCTCACTGAATCTTGACAAGAAAATAATCTGTGTTTTTCTTCACATATAACGGTGCATTCTGTTTGCTGAGGCTACCTCGGTGAACACTAGGCATCACTTTCTTGTTAGC
This sequence comes from Oncorhynchus gorbuscha, assembly GCF_021184085.1. Classification (NCBI taxonomy): domain Eukaryota; kingdom Metazoa; phylum Chordata; class Actinopteri; order Salmoniformes; family Salmonidae; genus Oncorhynchus; species Oncorhynchus gorbuscha. Next base: position 16,911,366 of record NC_060192.1, read on the forward strand.
ATATTGTTATCATTGAATCAGACCTGTGTTCAAATAGGGTATTTCAAATAGGGTATTTCAATTACTTTCAAAAACATTTGGAAGTAAGTATTTAGATACTTTTCATTGAAAAGACAACATTGGAATGTATTTGGAAATACACTTGGAAAGTATTTGAAAATACTCAAATACACTCACTCAAATACACTCTCATACATTTAACCCAGGTATCTCAACATAGTATTTTAAATATGTATGTGTAAAATACTTTCAAATAGTAGGCTATTTGTAGGAAATTATTAGAAAATACTTTCAAATACAAGTAGTTGATTCTGGCTCAAATTAATGATTTTTGCTCAAATGAGAATACTAAAATACACAGAAAATAGGTATTTAAATAACAAATACTCAAATACATTTATTTAAAAACCCAGCTCTGCATTGAATAGAGCCACACACAGATTGTGCCAAAAGCAGAAACTGCAAATTGGAGACTAGGAGTTTTAACTGAAATATCTGATATGAGCTTAGTCTCACTGTCAGCTGGCTTTGATAGGAAGGGAAGTAAATATGTTTGTCATAAGTTTAGAATGCACAGGGTGTGCGTCAGTAAGCAGCACTACTGGCTGCAAAGGAAGGCTCATATGTGGCATTAATCAAGTAAATTATCAAATGATTCCATCTCACACCACCAAGGCTAAGCCCCAGGTTGACAATCCTACCCCTGTTGAAGTGGATGTACTGTATTGATCTGGTTCAACTGGATAGTAAAACAACGAGAGAGACACACACACACACACACACACACACACACACACACACACACACACACACACACACACACACACACACACACACACACACACACACACACACACACACACACACACACACACACACACACACACACACACACACTAGAAAATTGTGAGATTTTTCAAGGTGAAATAAATCCTAAACTTCTGCTGTTGATGAAATTCTTAACATACTGCATAATCATAATCAAGGCCTGTGGAGCGCATTATCTGGGGAGCAGCAGAAGGTAGGGTTCATTCTGAAAAAGAGAGAAGAGCATTCACGCTCCGATGCCCTTTGCAAAATATCAAAGGATGTGAGAGAACATGCTACCTTACCAGATGAGCGCCCTCATCCCTATTCTGTAGGAGATCATCTGAAGGACTCCTCCCTCTCTTCTCACAGACTAAACAGTAGTAGTAAAGGATGTGTGTATGTTTGTGAGAGAGAAAGAAAGAGATGTTCATCCGGTTGTTTTTATGGTTTTAAGTTCAGAGTTGTGCAAGGTGACAAAGGCTGTGGGGAGAGGGATGTGTAGGGAGTGAGGTGTGTGGTGTGTGTGTTGGCTCGTGACAAGGAGGTTAGCAGTTCTGTAAGAGGGTACAGGCCGTGAGACACTCTCATCTGGTGAAGGGTGAGGAGGAGATGGACAGAGAGAGAGAGAAGGGATATAACATCTGATGCCCAGTGCCCCCCGGGTCCCCAGCCAGACATCCTATCCCCATACACCACCTTACACAACAGCACGCTGGCTCGTGCATGCACACCCTGACACACGCACGCACACATGTATGCAAACATGCATCCCATACACAGATGCCCAGACACAGACATCAATGTGTCACATTAGTTCCAGTCCATTTCTGTGATCTTTTGTCTATTTGGGTCCATTGCTGCATTCTTCTCTATTCACATCAGCAGTGTTTGGAACTAAACCGACTTTCCTTTGTATCACCAATGTTTGGATATGAGAAAGCAGCAGCCTTTTCTTTGTGTTTCCTTACTTCTATTTCCTAATCCAATTACAAGACCACAGAAAACAATCTCCTACAGGGGAGAACGAGTACTTTCAGTCTGACATTTTTTAAAGTTGGATTTGTTTGGAGAGGCCTCTCTCTCAGAAATATGGCCAAGACATACGATCACAGGCATTTCCTCCGGAAAAGCAAGATGGCTGCCTGCCGCAAATGATCTGCAGCCTCACAATAGCATCCACAAACAAAGGTACAATGATACTGTACAGCATATAGAACGACATTCAAATGTGTGCAAATACTCTCTTTTACCTTAAAGAGATAGTGTGAGATTTTGGCAACTAAGGCCTTTTTTATTTCCTGCGTACAGTTTGAAGGAACTGTACACAGGAAATAAGATTTATGGAGACCAGGCTAACAATACATAAAGCTAAAGTGAGACGTGAATTTGAAAGTATATTATAATTCTGCCAACAATGAAATATACTTTAGAGCTGATGGGTGTATGTTTTTCCCATCTCTTCACCGTTCTTTCCAGGGTTCAAGCATTTCAAACAGATCCCCCCCTATAGTGACGCAGCCCAGCACCTTTGTTGTGTGTATGAATTCAATGTCTTAGCACAAGCGAGGGACCTTCACTCTCAACAGCAAAACCACCGCTCGTTGTCACGGCAGCGCCAAATGGAACAGCCACGGGAGACTGGAGTGGCCCATCATACTCGACCTCGCTCTTGCATTCCTGAGACCATGACATTCCGGCCCGCTGGCCTGGAGCCCACAGTGCTGTGGTGGAGTCCCATGTCCCATGGCCGTACTGTTAGGATTGAAACTTATTCAGACATTTACGGGGAGCTGTGTGTAAACAAACACCCCATGTGTTTCCACCACGCCTCACTTCCCTCTCCTTGCCCACTACGGTTTATTTTGGGCATTTAATGTAGTCCCCAAAGCAGTGGCACAGGGGCGTGAAGATGGCGCCAGGGTATGAGGTTGGCCGGCCAGTGCTGATTCGGGGACAGGAAATTCACTAGGGCACTGGCTGAAGTTTAGCTTAGCAGCTAGAATGCTGGGCTAAAGAAGGTGCTCATGGGACCAGGCTTAAAGAGGAAACATATCCTCTTCAGGATGATGTGCATTCTGATCAGCAGGGCCCTTTTGACTGTCTCTTATCAGTCAAGAACATGGGTACAACTGATTACATAAATGTGTTGAGAAGCTACGGCAATCTGATGGTCTTCTGACTCATTTCTGTGTCTGTAATTTCTGGAAGATGTATGTATATTGCTTAAAAAAAATAGTGTATTGTGTAAGATTGGAAAGTGTAGACATTTAAATCCATATATAACCTTGGGAGATTGTTTGTGTCACGCCTTGGTCATTGTATTTTGTGTTTTTGTTATATGTTTGGGTAGGCCAGGGTGTGACATGGGTTTATATGTTGTGTTTTGTATTGGGGTTTTAGCATTGGGATTGTGTATGATTAGGGGTGTGTCTAGTTAGGCTTGGCTGCCTGAGGCGGTTCTCAATTGGAGTCAGGTGATTCTCGTTGTCTCGGATTGGGAACCGTATTTAGGTAGCCTGAGTTCACTTTGTAATTCGTGGGTGTTTGTACCTGTCTCTGTGTTGTAGTCACCAGATAGGCTGTAATTAGTTTCACGTTCCGTTCTGTTGTTTTTGTATTTAGTTTCAGTTATTTTATGTACCGCGTTTTCATTCATTAAAGGCATGAGTAACCAACACGCTGCATTTCGGTCCGACTCTCTTCATTCAACAGACGTACGCCGTTACAGAAACACCCACCCCTCACGGACCGAGCAGCGTGTAACTGGCAACGACGTTATGGACAGCAGAAGCATGGAGTATACGACGTGGGAAGAAATCGACAGGTGGGCGGCCGACCCAGAGAGAGTGCAGGAGCCCGCTTGGGATTCGCTTCAGCAGTGCGAAGAGGGCTATAGACGAATGGAGTCTAAAAGGAAAACACTGCGACGCAGAGCGAAAAACGAAAGTAACCCCCAAATATTTATTGGGGGAAAGCGCAGAGAGAGAGTGGCTGAGTCAGGAGTCAGACCTGAGCCTACTCTTCCTGTTAATTGTGAGGAGCAGCAATATAAGGACTTCTGGTCTTGGGAGATGATATTAGACGGAAAAGGACCCTGGGCGCAGCCGGGAGAATATCGCCGTCCCAAGGAAGAAATAGATGCGGATAAAGCGGAGAGGCACTGGTATGAGGAGGCAGCACGGCGACGCGGTTGGAAGCCGGAAAAGCAGCCCAAAAAAATTATTGGGGGGGGCTAGAAGGGAGAATAGTTATGCCAGGTAGGAGACCTGCGCAAACTCCCTGTGCTCACCGTTGGGCTAGAGAGACCGGGCAGGCACCGTGTTATGCTATGGAGCGCACTGTGTTTCCAGTGAAATATACTTTAGAGCTGATGGGTGTATGTTTTTCCCATCTCTTCACCGTTCTTTCCAGGGTTCAAGCATTTCAAACAGATCCCCCCTATAATGACGCAGCCCAGCACCTTTGTTGCAGAGCCAGGTGCGGCACATACCAGCCCTTCCTATTGGCCGGGCTAGAGTGGGCATCGAGCCAGGTAAGCTTGGGCAGGCTCGGTGCTCAAGAGCTCCAGTGCGCCTGCACGGTCCGGTCTATCCAGAGCCACCTCTACACACCAGTCCTCCGGTAGCAGCTCCCCGCACCAGGCTTCCTGTGCGTGTTCTCGATCCAGTACCACCAGTTCCAGCACCACGCACCAGGCCTCCAGTGCGCCTCGCCTGTTCAGCGCAGCCAGCGCTTTTCTCCTCTTCTGCGCTGTCGGAGTCTTCCGTCTGCCCAGCGCCGCCAGTGCCGCCAGTCTGCCCAGCTCCGCCAGTGCTCCCAGTCTGCCCAGCACCGCCAGTGCTCCCAGTTGGCCCAGCGCCACCAGCGCCGCCAGTCTGCCCAGCGCCGCCAGTCTGCCCAGCGCCGCCAGTCTACCCAGCGCCGCCAGACAACCCGTCTCTTCCAGATCTGCCAGACAACCAGTCTCTTCCAGATCTGCCAGACAACCTGACTCTTCCAGTCCCGCCAGCCAGCCAGGATTTACCGGAGCCTACTACCTGCCTGAGCTTCCTCTCAGTACTGGGCTTCCCCTCAGTACCGGGCTTCCCCTCAGTCCCGGGCTGCTTCGGTCCCGAGCTGCCCCTCTGTCCCGGGCTGCCCCTCTATCCTGAGATGCCCCTCTGTCCTGAGATGCCCCTCTGTCCTGAGATGCCCCTCTGTCCCGAGATGCCCCTCTGTCCCGAGCTGCCCCTCTGTCCCGAGCTGCCCCTCTGTCCCGAGCTGCCCCTCTGTCCCGAGCTGCCCCTCTGTCACGAGCTGCTCCTCAGTTATGTGGGGATCTGGGTGAGGACTATTAGGCCATGGTCGGCGGAGAAGGTGGATTATCCCAGGACGCGAAGGGGAGGAAATAGGACATTAATGGAGTGGGGTCCACGTCCTGAGCCAGAACCACCACCATGGACAGACACCCACCCGGACCCTCCCTATGCTCCTTTATGGGGGGGAGGTTCTGTCACGCCTTGGTCATTGTATTTTGTGTTTTTGTTATATGTTTGGGTAGGCCAGGGTGTGACATGGGTTTATATGTTGTGTTTCGTATTGGGGTTTTATTAGCATTGGGATTGTGTATGATTAGGGGTGTGTCTAGTTAGGCTTGGCTGCCTGAAGCGGTTCTCAATTGGAGTCAGGTGATTCTCGTTGTCTCGGATTGGGAACCGTATTTAGGTAGCCTGAGTTCACTTTGTAATTCGTGGGTGTTTGTACCTGTCTCTGTGCTCTGTGTTGTAGTCACCAGATAGGCTGTAATTAGTTTCACGGTCCGTTCTGTTGTTTTTGTATTTAGTTTTAGCTATTTTATGTACCGCGTTTTCATTCATTAAAGGCATGAGTAACCAACACGCTGCATTTCGGTCCGACTCTCTTCATTCAACAGAGGAACGCCGTTACAGTTTGCAGATGGTGTGAGTGTGTTTTGATAACACTTTCAGCTTTATTATACATGAAAACTATGCAAATCACATTTTTTGATCATAACATAAAAAGCAAAATGCCGGAGCAAGCGGTAGCAAAAAGATAATTTCAACACAGGCTTTTGTTGTTTTCCTAGCTGTGTCAGGGATATTTTATAGGTGAACGCACGGGTATTGCAAGTACAGTACAGACCAACCTTGTCTTATTAGCAGGAATTGTTCAGGAAGTGTTTCTGAAGGTCAGAGTCAGACCGTGGTTGCTGAGTGGTTTTGTCAGATGGGAAACATCTTCTCGTCATCACATCCTCTTGGGCTTTTGTGTCAGGTATGACTTTGGCTTGACAGGATGTTACATCATAGGATGAGTCCAGGTGTGTCATGGTTCTGTGTGTTTCTCGTCGTCTGGCCTGTCAAGTGTGCTATAGTGAGTGTGTTTCTCATCGAACCCCCTGTTAATCAAGCATCTCATACATCAGTCGCGAGCGTTGCCTTGTGTCAATGCTGGTCATGGAGAATCAACGCGGTCTGTTTCCATTGAACAATGACTGAAACTGCACTGTTCTGTAGATACTGTACAATCAGAGTGGCAACTGCCACTCAATGCATTGAAGTGCCTGTACTTTCTAAGTTTTAGCATGTGTTATCCATTTCCCTTCTGGTACAGCAAGAAAGTGGTTGGGGAATAATAGCCTAAGGGCTTCTAACTAAATGGAACGTACAGAGTACAAATTATGTCAGGGTGTAATATTCCTAAAAAGATTATTTAACACGATGCTGAAAGAGTGGGTAAGTGAGTGTGTGTGTGCTTTTTTCTGTGCGAGAGAGAGACTGTACAAGGAGGGAGAGTGAACAAGAGGGGCTCTATAGGGATTCAGCTAATTAGCTAATTTGCAGGGTATTCTGGGGACTTGATCTAAAATTTGCTATGCAATTGGGTGTCCTGGAATGTATTCCCAATGCACCCTTGACTGCAGCCTGGGGGGGACTGGGGAATCTAGGGTCATCTGGATGTCACTTCTGCACAAGGGTAACGTCTTACATAACTGCTAAACCAGGTCTCTGCCAAGTATTCCACTGAGCGTAATTGTGTCATTCTAAAAACTTCTGCCCACTCCTCACTCTTTATAGAAGTCCATCCACTGCTGCAATTAACTAGGTCGTCGATAACAACCACTTCCCACTAGCTGAGAAAGTACGGGGGTTTGAAGGAGATTTGGACAAGAGGTTATTAGAGATGTGGTTCCCGGTGCCTGATTCACTGTGGCCTCTGCTTTCTCTCAGAACAGGGTCAATGTATGGCATGCCGGTCAAGCTAGCTAATCATGAGTTAGCAAGCCACCAGACAGGTCCAAACTTAAAACGATCTACAGCCATTCAGACACATTACGTCATCCAGGTTATTTTTGGCAATCCACAGGAAGTTTGTCAGCAGTCGGATGACTAAAATGGGCAAGAAAAAGGAGAGAAAAGAATCCTTTGTATCTGGATGAGCCCATAAACAATAAAGCTCTTTGATACATCCTCCCTCTCGTTTCTCTCCTCTCTCCTCATTTCCTGGGCCAATAGTTAAGTAGGGGTGAGGTGGACGCAGTATGGGACAGAATGCAAGTAAAACAGAGGGAAAAACAGAGGAACGCAAGTGCTAATGAAGCAGTGGGTGTGAGAGACACAAAGGTCTCATTGTTACATTTGCTACGTTGCCATCTGGGCCTGTACGGGCAGGATGGACAATGCGTTATGAAAACCGCTATACCCGCCTTCTGCCACGAAGACAAGCTCCCACACTCCACTTTCTGCAGGGCAAAAGGAACCATTGTTGTTCGGATTTGGATCGATATTCTCAAACCAGAAGTCAAGATGAAAGATGTTGTTTTGGGGTCAATACAGCAACAGATCAGAGGTTAAAAGAAGACAAAACGTCTCTAAAGCTAGTGTGATAGGACATCTCTCAGCAGAAAGGTATTGGTGGAATTGAGAAAGAGAAGAGAGTATTTTGAAATGACCGAATCACCCAGGATGAATTTCAGGCTCCCCTCTAACATGATTGTCTGTTGAACCATATATACTGTATGTCTTAATTGCATCTCTACAGGTCAAATTCCACATTTCTGTTTACAATGTTTGGGCCCTCTATTACATTATATATGATCTATTTCATTTGAATACGTTTGACCTCCACTGAGTCCTTTATACCTGGCCAATCACCCTGGGGAGATCAGAAAGGAAGGAAAGCTTTCTGCTTTACTTTCATAGCCCATTGTCTGTACTGTGAATTACTGTACCTCCCTCTTTCAGTACATGTGCTTATCTCTCCAATCAAATGGTCTAAAATAGACTGTAGGATCAAGATGGATCCTTAGCCTAGCATCTCTGGTGATGTTCATGGCAGTTGTGTCATTTTAGAAATCTCTGCACCCATTTATTCCAATGTGGCCCAACTGAACTAGGGTCACTCTTAGTATAAAACGGTGTGATTGCACATTGCCAATTAAGTGCATGAAGGAAAACAGAGTCATAGGGAACATGGACCCACTGTGCACAAACTGGTTAAATCAACGTTGTTTCAACATATTTTGTCATCTTATTGTGAAGTAGAATTTGGACATAAACAACAAATGTAACATAGACAAGTATAAAATAATTCGAATTTGTACCTTTGAATAAACGTCAGTTCTTGAACGTAATATCCACTATAAGAAAAAAAAGATATAGTCTGGGCAGCATCTCCTACGGCAGAGTTCATCTATCTACAACTCTTCCATCGGTCTCCCATCCAGAGTTTTAAACAAGATCTGCTTAGCTTTGATATTTATCACTGACTATTACCGATGAGCTATCGTGAGAATAACTGTTCAGCAGTCTCTACTTGATAGATTCACAGGTGAGGCATAGCAAGAAGCATGATCCCTACAGAAGTGCACCTTGTGCTGGGGGCAATAAAAGGCCATTCTAAAATGTGCAGTTTTGTCGCACAACTCAATGCCACAGATGTTACATGTTTTGAGGGAGCATGCATGAAATTGGCATGGTGACTGCAGGAATGTCCACCAGAGCTTTTGTAGGGAAAAAACAATTCTTATAGGTGGGCCTAAGCCCTCCCAGACCCAGTCATGTTAAATCCATAAACTTCACATGCCGGGAAAGAACTGTTAGTTTGCAGATGTTTATTTTGTTCGGTTTTAGGTTTATGTATTTTCACCAAAGAAAATAAGTGAAAGACAAAACAGGGTGCAGGAGTTTGATTATGTGTGTGTGGCTGACTGTACGTTTCTTTATGTCAGCTCCGTCAATCCCTTCTGAGTTCAATCAATCACTCCTGGGCTGCAGTCACCTATCCGGACCCGTTTTACTGCCTACGCGGAGCCCCACCGGGCCTTCACAACTGGACTGCCGACGTTATCTACCCGAAGGAGATCCGGCTGGCTCCTCCGTCGCGACGTTACCTGAACGCCCATCTGCGGCCTGCTAACCGTTAGCTGTCTTACCGGCTGCTATCTGAATAAACAATCGGACAATTTATTTATTTTTATTAGTATTATGTTTTCTTCTTGGGCCTCTATAACTATATCTATTGTTTTTATTTTTGTTGATGTTGTGTGATTTGGATTAATCCCCTCTACCACATGGAACCCCACTAATCTACTGACGGAATGCAAGAGGTGGCTAACAACAGACCTCCATCCTATGCTAGCTTGCTACCGATGGCCTGGCTAGCTGTCTAAATCGCCGTGACCCCCAACCAACCTCTCCACTCACTGGACCCTTTTGATCACTCGACTAAGCATGCCTCTCCTTAATGTCAATATGTCTTTTCCATTGCTGTTCTGGTTAGTGTTTATTGGCTTATTTCACTGTAGAGCCTCTAGTCCTGCTCACTATACCTTATCCAACCTATTAGTATCCTGGAAGGATATTGATCTCATCCCGTCAGTAGAGGATGCCTGGATATTTTTTTTAAATGCCTTCCTAACCATCTTAAATAAACATGCCCCATTCAAGAAATTTAGAACCAGGAACAGATATAGCCCTTGGTTCTCCCCAGACCTGACTGCCCTTAACCAACATAAAAACATCCTATGGCGTTCTGCATTAGCATCAAACAGCCCCCATGATATGCAGCTGTTCAGGGAAGCTAGAAACCATTATACACAGGCAGTTAGAAAAGCCAAGGCTAGCTTTTTCAAGCAGAAATTTGCTTCCTGCAACACTAACTCAAAAAAGTTCTGGGACACTGTAAAGTCCATGGAGAATAAGAACACCTCCTCCCAGCTGCCCACTGCACTGAAGATAGGAAACACTGTCACCACTGATAAATCCACCATAATTGAGAATTTCCATAAGCATTTTTCTACGGCTGGCCATGCTTTCCACCTGGCTACTCCTACCCCGGTCAACAGCACTGCACCCCCAACAGCAACTCGCCCAAGCCTTCCCCATTTCTCCTTCTCCCAAATCCATTCAGCTGATGTTCTGAAAGAGCTGCAAAATCTGGACCCCTACAAATCAGCCGGGCTAGACAATCTGGACCCTTTCTTTCTAAAATGATCTGCCGAAATTGTTGCCACCCCTATTACTAGCCTGTTCAACCTCTCTTTCGTGTCGTCTGAGATTCCCAAAGATTGGAAAGCAGCTGCGGTCATCCCCCTCTTCAAAGGGGGGGGACACTCTTGACCCAAACTGCTACAAACCTATATCTATCCTACCATGCCTGTCTAAGGTCTTCGAAAGCCAAGTCAACAAACAGATTACCGACCATTTCGAATCTCACCATACCTTCTCTTCTCTGCTCTGGTTTCAGAGCTGGTCATGGGTGCATCTCAGCCACGCTCAAGGTCCTAAACGATATCTTAACCGCCATCGATAAGAAACATTACTGTGCAGCCGTATTCATTGATCTGGCCAAGGCTTTCGACTCTGTCAATCACCACATCCTCATCGGCAGACTCGACAGCCTTGGTTTCTCAAATGATTGCCTCGCCTGGTTCACCAACTACTTCTCTGATAGAGTTCAGTGTGTCAAATCGGAGGGTCTGCTGTCCGGACCTCTGGCAGTCTCTATGGGGGTGCCACAGGGTTCAATTCTTGGACCGACTCTCTTCTCTGTATACATCAATGAGGTCGCTCTTGCTGCTGGTGAGTCCCTGATCCACCTCTACGCAGACGACACCATTCTGTATACTTCCGGCCCTTCTTTGGACACTGTGTTAACAATCCTCCAGGCAAGCTTCAATGCCATACAACTCTCCTTCCGTGGCCTCCAATTGCTCTTAAATACAAGTAAAACTAAATCCATGCTCTTCAACCGATCGCTACCTGCACCTACCCGCCTGTCCAACATCACTACTCTGGACGGCTCTGACTTAGAATACGTGGACAACTACAAATACTTAGGTGTCTGGTTAGACTGTAAACTCTCCTTCCAGACCCATATCAAACATCTCCAATCCAAAGTTAAATCTAGAATTGGCTTCCTATTTCGCAACAAAGCATCCTTCACTCATGCTGCCAAACATACCCTTGTAAAACTGACCATCCTACCAATCCTCGACTTTGGCGATGTCATTTACAAAATAGCCTCCAATACCCTACTCAACAAATTGGATGCAGTCTATCACAGTGCAATCCGTTTTGTCACCAAAGCCCCATATACTACCCACCATTGCGACCTGTACGCTCTCGTTGGCTGGCCCTCGCTTCATACTCGTCGCCAAACCCACTGGCTCCATGTCATCTACAAGACCCTGCTAGGTAAAGTCCCCCCTTATCTCAGCTCACTGGTCACCATAGCATCTCCCACCTGTAGCACACGCTCCAGCAGGTATATCTCTCTAGTCACCCCCAAAACCAATTCTTTCTTTGGCCGCCTCTCCTTCCAGTTCTCTGCTGCCAATGACTGGAACGAACTACAAAAATCTCTGAAACTGGAAACACTTATCTCCCTCACTAGCTTTAAGCACCAACTGTCAGAGCTGCTCACAGATTACTGCACTTGTACATAGCCCACCTATAATTTACCCCAAACAACTACCTCTTTCCCAACTGTATTTAATTTATTTATTTATTTTGCTCCTTTGCACCCCATTATTTTTATTTCTATTTTGCACATTCTTCCATTGCAAAACTACCATTCCAGTGTTTTACTTGCTATATTGTATTTACTTTGCCACCATGGCCTTTTTTGCCTTTACCTCCCTTCTCACCTCATTTGCTCACATTGTACTTGTTTATACTGTATTAGTGACTGTATGTTTGTTTTATTCCATGTGTAACTCTGTGTCGTTGTATCTGTCAAACTCCTTTGCTTTATCTTGGCCAGGTCGCAATTGTAAATGATAATTTGTTCTCAACTTGCCTACCTGGTTAAATAAAGGTAAAATAAAGAAATGTGTAACTCTGTGTTGTTTTTGTCGCACTGCTTTGCTTTATCTTGACCAGGTCGTAGTTGTAAATGAGAACATGTTCTCAACTGGCCTACCTGGTTAAATAAAGGTGAAATAAAAATAAATAAAGTGTCTGTGAGTGTGAGAGTTAGGGTACATGGAGGGGATTATAGGGTAGTTTCGTTCATCAGGCTGACCCCCAGTCTTCGCTTGAAGTTATTGAGGGATGATGAGGTTTTTGGAATGTGAATATAAGAATTCCATAGTATGGTACCTCTGTGTCTGATAGAGAATTGACTACGTGAGGTGAGGCATCGGGGAGGGTGAAGGTCATCACAGTGTCTTGTGTTATATGCATGGATTTCACAATTAACCTGGAAGAATCCATTGAAGTGTTTAGGTAATGTGTCTGGGAGGTATGTTTGTCGATGAACGTGCAAAATTGCAGTACATTAATGTCAAAAATAGACAAGATATTGAGTTTTTTAAACAAAGATGCAGATGGAGCCTGTCACGACTTCCGCTGAAGTTGGTCCCTCTCCTTGTTCGGGTGGCGTTTGGCTGTGGACGTCACCGGCCTTCTAGCCATCGCCGATCCACTTTTCATTTTCCATTTGTTTTGTCTTTGTCTTAAACACCTGGTTTCAATTCCCCAATTACTTGTTCATTATTGAACCCTATGTTCCCCCATGTTTGTTTGTGAGTGATTGTTTATTGTATTGCGATCCGTATTTGTGGCCTTGTATTTATACGACGTGTTTTGTTATTTTTTAGCAAAATTGATTTCATTACTCATATCTGCTGTCCTGCTTCTGACTCATCTCACCAGCTAACACACAGACATTACAGAGCCAGGTACTTAGAGGAAGTGGCTAGTCTTGCAAATTTATTTTGTATGATGAGTAATTTGTGTAGGTAGGAGGCATACTGTATGTACTGGCCCAGAAAATATTACAGTAAATGATCTATGGGTAAATTAAGCTATAGTATAGAGTTAGGAAGCAAGCCTGATGAACAAACCACTAATCTTTCTGATGACACTGTCACACCCGGACCTTAGAGAGCCTTTTTATTTCTCTATTTGGTAAGGTCAGGGTGTGATTTGAGTGGGCATTCTAGTTTTTTTCTGTTTCTTTGTTGGCCGGGTATGGTTCCCAATCAGAGGCAGCTGTCTATCGTTGTCTCTGATTGGGAATCATACTTAGGCAGCCTTTTTTCCCCACCTATGTTTGTGGGTAATTATTTATTTTCTGTGTGTGTTTGTGTGTGCCACGGTTGCGTCACGTTCGGTTTCTGTTTACCTGTTTTGTGAAGGTTTCACTTTATTAAAGATGTGGAATAACATGCACGCTGCACCTTGGATCATTTATGACAGGGAGTTTAAAGACAGTGAACATGACAGACACCAACAGATTTCATCACTTTGCTACAGACAATTGAATATGATCTTTCCAGCTCAGCTATCCCCATTGAGACCATGTCTGTGCCTCGACCTAGGTTGGGCAAAACATAACATGGAGGTCTTAGCAATCTAACTAGGATAAAGACCTCCTCCAGTCCTGCCATTATTGAAAGAGATCGTGATACCTCACATCTCAAAATAGGGCTACTTAATGTTAGATCCCTTACTTCTAAGGCAGTTATAGTCAATGAACTGATCATAATCTTGACTGAAACATGGCTTAAGCCTGATGAATTTACTGTGTTAAATGAGGCCTCACCTCCTGGTTACATTAGTGACCATATCCCCCGTGCATCCCGCAAAGGTGGAGATGTTGCTAACATTTACGATAGCAAATTTCAATTTTCAGCTTCTAGTCATGAAATCTATGCAGCCTACTCAATCACTTTTTATAGCTACTGTTTACAGGCCTCCTGGGACATATACAGCGTTCCTCATTGAGTTCGCTGAATTCCTATCGGACCTTGTAATCATAGCAGATAATATTCTAATTTTTGGTGACTTTAATATTCACATGGAAAAGTCCACAGACTGTGATAAAGTGTGTCTCGGTGAGAGGTGGAGTCACAGTCATACTCTGGACCTAGTTTTGTCCCATGGAAGAAATGTTGTGGATCTTAATGTTTTTCCTCATAATCCTGGACTATCGGACCATCATTTTATTACGTTTGCAATTGCAACAAATAATCTGCTCAGACCCCAACCAAGGTGCATCAGAAGTCGTGCTGTAAATTCCCAGACAACACAAAGATTTCTTGATGCCCTTCCAGACTCCCTCTGCCTGCCCAAGAATGTCAGAGGACAAAAATCACTTAACCACCTAACTGAGGAACTCAATTTAACCTTGAGCAATACCCTAGATGCAGTTGACCCATAAAAACTAAAAACATTTGTCATAAGAAACTAGCTCCCTGGTATACAGAAAATACCCGAACGGAAATGGTGCCACACCAAACTGGAAGTCTTCCGCCTAGCTTGGAAAGACAGTACCATGCAGTATCGAAGAACCCTCACTGCTGCTCGATCATCCTATTTTTCCAACTTAACTGAGGAAAATGTTTAAAAAATCCAAATGTATTTTTGATACTGTCGCAAAGCTAACTAAAAAGGAGCAATCCCCAAGTGAGGATGGCTTTCACTTCAGCAGTAAATTAATTAATTTGAGGAAAAGATCATGATCAAGCAAATTACAGACTCCTCTTTAAACCTGCATATTCCTTCAAAGCTCAGTTGTCTTGAGTCTGCACAACTCTGCCAGGACCTAGGATCAAGAGAGACACAAGTGTTTAAGCACTATATCTCTTGACACAATGATGAAAATAATCATGGCCTCTAAACCTTCAAGCTGCATACTGGACCCTATTCCAACTAAACTAATGAAAGAGCTGCTTCCTGTGCTTGGCCCTCCTATGTTGAACATAATAAACGGCTCTCTCGGTTTGGTACACACCGGATGTGTACCAAACTCGCTAAAAGTGGCAGTAATAAAGCCTCTCTTAAAAAAGCCAAACCTTGACCCAGAAAATATTAAAAACTATCGGCCTATATCGAATCTTCCATTCCTCTCAACAGTTTTAGAAAAAGCTGTTGCGCACCAACTCACTGCCTTCCCGAAGACAAACAATGTATACGAAATGCTTCATTCTGGTTTTAGACCCCATCATAGCACTGAGACTGCACTTGTGAATGTGGTAAATTACCTTTTAATGGCATCAGACCGAGGATCTGCATCTGTCCTCGTGCTCCTAGACCTTAGTGCTGCTTTTGATACTTTTGATGCTTTTGATCACCACATTGGAGATTGGAAACCCAAATTGGTCTACACGGACAAGTTCTGGCCTGGTTTAGATCTTATCTGTCGGAAAGATAACAGTTTGTCTCTGTGAAGGATTTGTCCTCTGACAAATCAACTGTAAATTTCGGTGTTCCTCAAGGTTCCGTTTTAGGACCACTATTGTTTTCACGATATATTTTACCTCTTGGGGATGTAATTCGAAAACATAATGTCAACTTTCACTGCTATGCGGATGGCACACAGCTGTACATTTCAATGAAACATGGTGAAGCCCCAAAATTGCCCTCACTAGAAGCCTGTGTTTCAGACAAAAGGAAGTGGAGGCATGCAAACGGTCATCTCAAATAAAACTGAAGGACCTCGGCGTTACTCTGGACCCTGATCTCTCTTTTGACAAACATATCAAGTGTCACCCCCTGGTCGAAGTATGTATGTTTGTCTTCATTTATTTGGTCAGGCCAGAGTGTGACATGGGTTTATTTTGTGGTGTGTTTTTGTATTGGGGTTTTAGTAGGTATTGGGATTGTGGCTGAGTAGGGTTGTCTAGGAAAGTCTATGGTTGCCTTGAGGCGTTCTTAATCAGAGGCAGGTGATTTTCGTTGTCTCTGATTGGGAACCATATTTAGGCAGCCATATTCTTTGAGTGTTTCGTGGGTGATTGTTCCTGTCTTTGTGTTTGCACCAGATAGGGCTGTTTCGGTTTTCATTATTTCATTTCATTATTTTTGTAGTTTCTGCATGTATAGTTTTTCCTTCATTAAAATATATCATGAATCATCATCACGCTGCATTTTGGTCCGATCCTTGTTCCACCTCTTCGTCAGAGGAGGAGATAGAAGAGAGCCGTTACAGAATCACCCACCACAACAGGACCAAGTGGCGTGTTAACAGGCAACAGCAGCAGCAGGAGCAGCGCGACAAGAATTTCTGGACTTGGGAGGAAATCCTCGACGGGAGAGGACCCTGGGCTAAACCAGGGGAGTGTAGCCGCACCAAGATGCAGCGAGAGAAGGACTGGACATGGGAGGACGAACTGGACGGTGAAGGACCCTGGGCATAGCCTGGAGAATATCGCCGCCCCAAGGAAGAACTGGAGGCGGAAAAAAGCGGAGAGGCGCTGGTATGAGGAGGCAGCACGGTGACGCGGATGGAAGCCTGAGAGTCAGCCCCAAAAATGTCTTGGGAGGGGGGGGCTCACTGGCTATGCCAGGTAGGAGACCTGCACAAACTCCCTGTGCTTACCGGGGGGCTAGAGAGACCGGGCAGGCACCGTGTTATGCTATGGAGCACACGGTGTCTCCAGTGCGGGTGCATAGCCCGGTGCGGTACATACCAGCTCTTCGTATTGGCTGGGCTAGAGTGGGCATCGAGCCAGGTAAGGTTGGGCAGGCTCGGTGCTCAAGAGCTCCAGTGCGCCTGCACGGTCCGCTCTATCCAGAGCCACCTCCTAACACCAGTCCACCGGTGGCAGCTCCCCGCACCAGGCTTCCTGTACGTGTCCTCGGTCCAGTACTACCAGTGCCAGCACCACGCACCAGGCCTTCAGTGCGCCTCGCCTGTCTAGCACTATCAGAGCCTTCCTCCTCTCCAGCGCTGCCGGAGTCTCCCGCTTGTTTAGCGCAGCCAGAGCCTTCCTCCTCTACAGCGCTGCCGGAGCCTCCTGCCTGTTTAGTGCAGCCAGAGCTGCCAGCCTGCACGGAGCAGCCAGAGCTGTCAGTCTGCACGGAGCAGCCAGAGCTGCCAGTCTGCACGGAGCAGCCAGAGCTGCCAGTCTGCAGCAGCCAGAGCTGCCAGTCTGCACGGAGCAGCCAGAGCTGCCAGTCTGCCAGTCGGAGCAGCCAGAGCTGCCAGTCTGCACGGAGCAGCCAGAGCTGCCAGTCTCTGCACGGAGCAGCCAGAGCTGCCAGTCTGCACGGAGCAGCCAGAGCTGCCAGTCTGCACGGAGCAGCCAGAGCTGCCAGTCTGCACGGAGCAGCCAGAGCTGCCAGTCTGCATGGAGCTGCCAGTCTGCTTCCTCTCAGTGCTGAGCTTCCTCTCAGTGCTGAGCTTCCCCTCAGTGCTGAGCTTCCCCTCAGTGCTGAGCTTCCCCTCAGTGCTGAGCCTCCCCTCAGTCCCAAGCTGCCCCTCAGTCCCGAGCTGCCCCTCAGTCCTGTGGGGTTCTGGGTGAGGACTACTAGGCCATGGTCGGTGGCGAGGGTGGACTATCCTAGAACGCGAGGCGTAGGAATTAAGACATTGATGGAGTGGGGTCCACGTCCCGAGCCGGAGCCGCCACCATGGACAGACGCCCACCCGGACCCTCCCTATTGTTTTGATGTGCGTCCGGGAGTCCGCACCTTAGGGAGGGGGGTTCTGTCACGCCCTGGTCGAAGTATGTATGTTTGTCTTCATTTATTTGGTCAGGCCAGGGTGTGACATGGGTTTATTTTGTGGTGTGTTTTTGTATTGGGGTTTTAGTAGGTATTGGGATTGTGGCTGAGTAGGGTTGTCTAGGAAAGTCTATGGTTGCCTTGAGGCGGTTCTTAATCAGAGGCAGGTGATTTTCGTTGTCTCTGATTGGGAACCATATTTAGGCAGCCATATTGTTTGAGTGTTTCGTGGGTGATTGTTCCTGTCTTTGTGTTTGCACCAGATAGGGCTGTTTCAGTTTTCATTATTTCATTTAATTATTTTTGTAGTTTCTGCATGTATAGTTTTTCCTTCATTAAAATATATCATGAATCATCTTCACACTGCATTTTGGTCCGATCCTTGTTCCACCTCTTCGTCAGAGGAGATAGAAGAGAGCCGTTACATCAAGACTGTTTCAAGGACAGCTTTTTTCCATCTACGTAACATTGCAAAAATCTGAAACTTTCTGCCCAAAAATTATGCAGAAAAATTAATCCATGATTTTGTTACTTCTAGGTTAGACTTACTACAATGCTCTAATTTCTGGCCACCCGTATAAAGCACTAAATAGACGTCAGTTAGTGCTACCTATCTTTCTGATTTGGTCCTGCCATGCATACCTACAGTTTTATTTGAGACGACTGTACAACCATCAAGATTAATTGTCAGATTCAACAGAAGATCTCTTTGTTTCTTGGGACCTAGAACAAGCATCTCTGTTTTGTCCGAGTTTAAAAGTAGAACATTTGCAGCCATCCACTTCCTTATGTCTGAAACACAGGCTTCTAGTGGGGGCAATTTTGGGGCTTCACCATGTTTCATTGAAATGTACAGCTATGTGTCATCCGCATAGCAGTGAACGTTAACATTATGTTTATTTAGTGTGATGGACTGTGAGGTGATAACATTTGATTTGCTTTGTGATCTGTCAAAAGCGGTAAACGACTTGTCAAGTCATGTGCTCCGGTTTTTGTATACACACTTAACAAGTACGTTAAAGATTTGTACATGTACAATTCTGAAAAGTGGCCCTTTCAGGCAATGGGCTCAGTCATCTTTGATTTTGTTTATTTGCGTCTTATAGTGAATGGCATTCTGGGAATAGGGAGTTGTCGCTTGTCAAACAAACAAACACGGCTGCAATCATAAATAATTTCCTAGCTGACAGGCATCCCTTTTCTAAACAATATTACATTTCTCCCTTGTGCTCACCAGGGATGTGGTACATTGTAACAAGTCTAGCTGTTAGGTCGCTAACTTATGTTTTTTGTTTTTTGTCAGAGCAACCTGTTATTTAGATCGCTTCATGGGATTGAGTTTGGCTGTGGATGTGTTCCGTGTGATGTTTGGATGATGAAGTTCACATTTATCTTTTACAATAAAAGGTGAAATGAAGGAATAAAGTTGTGAAGACCTTAATTTCAGTCAGTACAAAACATTGTTTAGATGCTTTTGAGACAGCGATGCTGCTTAGATGCTGCAGGGACCACTCAACAATGATCACAAATATGTGACTGTACACATCAAAGAGTTAATGGAATCCCAGGGATTTCCATCAGTCTTCTAAATGTACAAAAAAGTGATTAAATTCACATGAAGTAACATCATGATCTTATTTAGTTGTAGATGCCTTTTGCTTTATTCACCACTTGATTGATGCTTTTCCAAGTTGACTTTATATTATTGAAGGATTCTTGGAATTGTTGGTGAAATATATTTTTGGGAGACATCCTAAGTAGGTGAGTAAATTTGTTCTTATACTTTTTGTAATTTACAGAATTCAGGGGAGAGGGATTTGTGAAAAATGTTTTATAACACTAAACCAATGTTTCCAGAACCCTTCTGCTGCTCTCTTACGTAGTTTAACTAAGGGTGAAATACAGAATTGAAAGATATGAGAAAAGTCTGGTAAGGAGACTCCACATCAACCTGATTATAAAATACTTCCCATGAAATATTATCAATCAACATCTTATTAAAGTGCTCACAATGACTTTTATTAAAGTGGTCAGAAATGTCAGTATAAAGTATACCGGTATTAGCCACATTATCCAAAGAATTTGTAAAAGTGCAAAGAACCACATAAGACTGTCCGGCGAGAGAGAAAGAGTGCAAAGCTTGTGGGAAACAAAATCACTTTGCAAAGCAGTGCCGCTCAAAACCATGGCAGCAGCAGCCCACCTATGCCAGAAAATATATATTTTTAAAGGTCTGTCTGTCTGCCTGCCTGTCTGCCTGACTGTCCATGTGGCTTGATATTCGTGTGTAGGTACATGTGGATGTCTTTGGATAAACATTTGTGACCCCACCGCTATATGTGAAAGTGTGTACAGTAAGTGTGTGCGACCTTTACTGAGAGAAAGACAGTCATCTCTTATCTGACATTGATGTGTTTAAAATGCCTGCGACATCACATCTGATGTAATCCTAGTCTGGATTAAAGGACCAATCAGGCTCTCTCAGTGTGTGTGCGTGCTTGTGTTTGGCATGTAGCCACACACTAGATAACATACATGCCTGAGTGCACGACAAACATGAAGGAGTCCTGTTGAGGGTTTAGTTTCTTTTATTGTTTGTTAAGGTGTACAAATTGGCAGCTAAGAGCTGAATTGCAGTGTGCAGTCAATCTAAATAAATAAGCTAATAATTTAAATAGACAAATATTTAAATCATGGGAAATCGTGTGATTGTCTTTGTGAGGATCGAGGGAGCGTCACGGTCAATCACACCCAGTTGAAAACCTCTGGAGTTTTGGTCAGGGACAGGATCAGCCAAGGGGAGACTGCCAAGGGGAGACTGCCAAGGGGAGGAAGGCTGGAACGGTGTAAATGGAATCGCATCAAACATATGGAAACCATGTGTTTGATGTTGTTGATACAGTTCCACCCAGTCCGCTCCAGCCATTACCACGTGCACGTCCTCCCCAATTAAGGTTACACCAACCTCCTGCGGATCAGACATGTCCAGACATGGAGTAATGATGACTTTTGTCAGCAGCGCAAATGGGCTCTGTAGCCGGTAGTTAGCCAGCTACTCCACAACCACCACCAACATGCAGCACCCACCTGGGTGATTGCTGGCAGCCATTGGGGCACTGGAAAGCTCACTGCACTTTGGCAATAGTCCAAAGTAGCCTTGTAGTTCTCCCCAGCATCTGCATACATCTGCTACCATCTAAGTTGTCCTCTCTTGGCTCTTGCTTCAGGCTTCTCCACTCAACATCAACCTGGCATTCAAATCAAAACATCCAAACCAACAGTCCAACTAAATGATTTGCTTGACAGTTTTGAAATCACTGTGGTGGTTTTAGACAATTAGAAACATGGTTAATTATTTAAATATATCTTTGAAATGCAATCAAAAACAACTAAATATGACTAATATTTTTACTATTTACAGAAGCGATTCTGCGATGCTGACTTTGAGGAGAGATAAAGACTACAAATGAATCACCCAGACAGGTCTAAATGACTGTAGGTTAGGATCCAAGATCTGTATTTACAGGAATCTTCATGCTCCAGAACTATGACAGCGTGGAATCGGATTCTTCTGTTAACATATTAGAGCCTGGAACTCAGTTTGGACAATGATAACCTGCCTCGGGCATCAGCAGGGGGGTGGTTTTAGCTTAGTTTAGATTATGATTATGATTGAGAGTGGTTTTTACACATACAGGCTGAAAGGAGATGACGGTTCTAATTCCCCACGTGTGTGTGCACACATATGTGACCGACCAGCTCAAATCGGTCTTATTGTGTTTTTTACATTTGATAAAAGTAAACACTCAGAGCTATAAAATGGCATATCACACATTACAGTTGAGGAACAATGGGAAAGTCATTTTGCTTTAAAAGTTGATAAACTTGTAAACTCATTTTTGAGAAAATGGCCTTTAAATGTTTTGGTACTACTATTGGAGAGCCCTTCTTTATCTACACCCATTCAGCATCGTTCACACTCTCTTGAGCTTTAGCCCCACCCATCTCTTAAGGCAGGTATTCCCAAAGCCCCAGGGGTATGCACAATGTCATCAGGGGTGTGTCCCCCCCCTCAAAACACTTCTTTTTTTTACAATTTCAAACAGTACATTTATATTTTCCAACGGTAATATACATTTGGGTGATGTTTTTCTCACCTGAGTAGCCTTGTTTCACTGGCAAAAATAAAACTAAACCATCTAGTGTTCAGCGAAATAACAACACAATGTCAAATACATGTAGCCTAATCAAATAATGAACATCCAATCACATGAACTGTTACTCTACCGTGGGAAACCTTCACAATTGTGCAGACATTTAGAAATGAAACATGACAATTTGAAAAATAAGCCACAAAAGTTTTTTGAGTGAGAATAAGGATGACTTTCAAGTAGCAAGACATGTATAAAAGCAACAGATACCATTAATAAGAAAGGGCTATAAGCATCTTATATGGTGAGCTACCGAGTGGCTAGGACAGGCAAGCCCCATACTATAGGCAAAAATAGATTTTTTTATCTCTACATTTAGGTCTCCTAATTTAAGCCCGATCGAACTTGTTTGGCATCGACTGAAAGCATTAATCTGTAACTCTGCCAAGTAGACAAGCAAAGATGAACTGGTCAAGGCCATAAAGATGTTGTGGCTAGAGAAATTGACGATACAACAATGCAACAAATACATTGATCATCTCAGCAAGATCTTACCTGTGGTCGTGGAGCTGGGTGGAAGTGTGACAAATGTAGTTTATATAAACATCTGCATTTGAATGTATTTTTTTAATGTAATTTATTAACAAAAGCATAAAGATGTTGACGAAATACTGTTTTGAATTAGAAATGTATCACTTTAAAGTACTTAAGCATTGAATACATTGCAAACTGGGGCATTTTCACAACAGTAGTCGGGCTATAAAAAGTATATTGTCCTGCTAATAGGAAACGTTTGCGTGATGGGCTACACCTGCTACAGTCGTGAAAACACAGCATCTTGTTTACATCTTGTTTACATTCTTTATTGTAACCACAGTGTCACAATTTCTATCTACCTTTCCAATTACTTTTAGAGTTTGGGAATTACAAATGTGCGCTTTTCATTATTAGTTACATTGTTTTAGTTTGAACATGCACTCTTTTTTCTTGAAATGATTGTTTTATGTAGGATGCTACATTTTCGACCAGTAGCAATTGTAAGTTGGCCTAATAAAAACAATCCTACTTCTATTAGGCTGTCAAGTCTCATAGCCTACCTCAGCCAGTTGAGTTATTTTATATAGGTCTAGGCTCTGAAGAAATAGACTCCAATTAAGCCCTCTTGTTGTTTGTAAAGTCAAATTAAAATGAATATTGTTGAAATGAACTGCTTGACTGGTATAGGTTTTCTTCATCTGTTGGTGTGCAACACTTGCATAACAAGTTAAACTATATTTTCAGCACCAGCCACTGTTCACCTATTGATTGCTCTGCGGTTGCCGCCTATGGCACTCCCAGTCACGGTCGGATGTGATACAGGCGGAATTCGAACCAGGGACTGTAGTAAAGCCTCTTGAGCCAAGATGCAGTGCCTTAGACCACTGCGCAATTCGGGAGCCATGGCTAGTATATATAATTAGAACACTATTCTCCGAATCAGTCTCAGCAGAGATGGGTAACACAGACTCCAACACAAACGATTCAGAGGCACCTGTGTCTCTCAGGAGCTTCACTGGCACTAGGTCCTTACTTACTAACAGACACAAAACCCTCTGTAATGAAAGGTGAATAGTCTGGGTCAATATGGACTTTCACATGCCCCTGGGCATGAGACAATGTGTCAGGAGTGAACTGATGTGGAACAGGTGCTGCTATCGCCGTAGGCTTAGATTTAACGTAAGCGCACGTACTGAATTTAACCCTATCCCTGAGAACCGGACATTCGTTTTTCCAATGACCCGAACCTTGACAGTAGTGACACTCTTGACCAAAGTCAGCATTACCACGGGTGTCAGGCTCAAACCTAGTTGAATGAAACTCTGCCATGGACCAAAGTATCTCGGTGAGTGAGGCCCAAATCTCTCCGAACGCCCCCAGTCAAAACCGCAGCTTCAGCGCCAGTCTTTACTTTTCGTTCGTTAATGTACATGGCTTTTTGATCAGGGATTGTGTTCTTAAATTGCTCTAGCATAATCAGATCACACAGCCCTTGGAAAGTCAGAACTGCACAGGCAGAACACCAGCGATTAAACTGTGAAGATAACTCTTGCGCAAACTCAACATGAGTCTGTTTATTATCTCTTTTTAAAGTTCTAAATCGTTACCATTTTAACCTTGTCATAACGGACACTGTCAGCTACACTAAGAGCTGAATATGCTTCCTGCTCTTTACCAGTGAAAACACTGCAACATTAAAGTGCGGTCAGAATCAGGCCAACTCCTAGCATCAGCAACACGCTCAAACAATGAAAAGAATATCTCAGGGTCCTTCATTAAATTTGGGCAACACCCGTAAGTTCCCAACGATAACAAATGTGTCCTGGGTACGACAAAAAGAGGAATGACCCCTAGGTACATCTGGGTCACCTTCCCAGAGCAAACTCTTCCCTGAGAGCTTTCCTTCCCTAACCAGTTATCGCCAATCTTGTGGCAGCTTGATTTTAGCATGCTCCATATCCTGTTTAAATTCCTTTTCATATACGATCATGCTCTAGCTTCCCACGATCATGCTCTAGCTTCCCACGATCATGCCCTAGCTTCCCACGATCGTGCCCTAGCTTCCCACGATCGTGCCCTAGCTTCCCACGATCGTGCCCTAGCTTCCCACGATCGTGCCCTAGCTTCCCACGGTCGTGCCCTAGCTTCCCACGGTCGTGCCCTAGCTTCCCACGGTCGTGCCCTAGCTTCCCACGGTCGTGCCCTAGCTTCCCACGGTCGTGCCCTAGCTTCCCACGGTCGTGCTCTAGCTTCCCACGGTCGTGCTCTAGCTTCCCACGGTCGTGCTCTAGCTTCCCACGGTCGTGCTCTAGCTTCCCACGGTCGTGCTCTAGCTTCCCACGGTCGTGCTCTAGCTTCTCACGGTCGTGCTCTAGCTTCTCACGGTCGTGCTCTAGCTTCTCACGGTCGTGCTCTAGCTTCTCACGGTCGTGCTCTAGCTTCTCACGGTCGTGCTCTAGCTTCTCACGATCGTGCTCTAGCTTCTCACGATCGTGCTCTAGCTTCTCACGATCGTGCTCTAGCTTCTCACGATCGTGCTCTAGCTTCTCACGATCATGCTCTAGCTTCTCACGATCATGCTATAGCTGTAACAGAAGCAGTTCTTTCTACTGTTTAAAAAGAAGACTACTAGGACTAACAGATGGAGCAACCATTGTAACGTTACGGTGAGACGGCGAGTCCTCAGCAGATGCTGCCCCAGTTGTAACTACAAGAATACCATTCATCAGATTGGCCTTCAATATCAACCTAATTTCATCCTTGTAGTGTTCAGCAATCTTCAACAGCTGTCCTTTAGTACATAATTCTAACAGTTCTTCTGATGGAAAGAGAATAAACTCGTCTACATTAGACGCCATAGTCCGAAGTAAATGCAAAAAATATATATATCTAGCTCTTTCCCTCTGTTGAACACACCAGACCACAAGAGAAGTGACAATCACACTGGCACCACAGAAGAAAGCTGAGATATATACAGAGCTTCCCCAAAACCTACAGTTACACAACCCAGTCTTCGTGCAGATTTGTAGTGGGTATTTACGCACTGTAGCCTGCTGGCAAGGAAATAAACCACCCAGCACGCTGGCAGATTCCCCCAAGCAACAGATGTGCCCCCGAGACATCTGCTCAGTCCACAGACACCACACAGAAATAACAAACAAAATAACCATGCCCAACGTATTCCAAAGTGAAACACGTTGCTAAGCCTAACAGGGGATAAAGAAAGGCTATAGCATCACTACCCTACCCAAATCGCCCACTGAGGTACACAGCCAATTGTACTAACCTCCTCGGACCAATGTCCCAACAGCAAGTAGAGCAAGAGTCTCCAGCCTGGGCAGGGGCCTGGAAACTAACCAATACACTCTCTCCAACGCAGCACACAACCAACCAACCACCGCTGTGGGTTACCAAACAAACGAAGGCAACTAATACTGGGCACCAAACATTACAACTCAAACAAGCTGTAACAAAAGATGCTAAACAAAGCACCTACAGAGTTCTCAAACATTAACTCCATGTTTTCTCCCAAACACAACACACGTACTAGTAAGCCCAACAACACTAGTATTAGTCCTTCATAATGCAACAAAGTGCTATACGCCAAAATGTCTAGGAACCAACCTTATGATCCCGGACGAGCCCCCACTTGTCACGAACAGGCTCAAAGTTCATAACAAAAAAATATATGTATTAACTAAAGTAAATGAATGGGGAAGAGGTGCATTTATCCTGGGACACACCCGAGCCCAGGTGTGTCCCATTTCTCTGACGACCCTCCCGGCTCCGCATACCGACATCCTATTAAGGAAAACAAGAGCAAAGAGAAAGAATTTGGCAGACAGATTGGGAGGGTGGTCACAATATATATATACTTTTTTGTCAGAACATTAACCGTGTGGAAAGATAGATACAAATGATTCGTTGCAAATTGGGAAGGGGGGGTTCACACCTAGCTTAAATTGGGGGGGGGGGGGGGGGGTCACACCTAGCTCGGCTATTAGACAATTCTTTAGTAAAGGTTGAATAAAGGTTGAATCCCCTTTCCACATGTTAAAGATTCCAATTGTTGATTGTTTTTGCCTGCCTTACTAACGACGCCTTTTGCCTATTCCCTGCCTGTACCTTAGCCTATTGGATTTCCTGTCATCAACCTCTTGCCTGATCTCCCGGACGACGTTACTAGCCTTTTCCCTGCCTGTACTGTTGCCTTGTTGGACCCCTGTGTATGACCTTCTGCCTGCCCCTGGACCCAGCTACCTGCTTCCTCCTGTGGTCCTTTACAATAAACCCCTGCTGCGCCCTGCGCTTGAAACCAGCTCTCTGTCTCCCATCATGTTCATTACTCGAGCATTTAAATTCTACAACCACATAAAAGGAAGCAATGCCCACACATTCCACCACAAAGCCCTCACCTTCAGAGAGATTAACCTAGACAAGAGTCTCTGTTCACAAACAGAGCCCACAGAGCCCCAGGACAGAAACACATTTAGACCCAACCAAACTGGTTCTAAACAGAGAGTACACAGTGGCAGAATATTTGACCACTGTGACTAACCCAAAATTAAGAAAATCCTTGACTATGCACTCAGTGAGCATAGCCTTGCTATTGAGAGAGGCTGCCATTGGCAGACCTGGAAGAGAAGACAGGCTATGTGCCCAATGCCCACAAAATGAGGTGGAAAGGTGGAAACTGGAAACTGATCTACACTTCCTAACCTACCAAATGTATGACCACATTAGAGACACATATTTCCCACAGATCACACAGACCCACAAAGTATTTGAAAACAAATCAAACATTGATAACCTCCAAAATGTGTTATTTGAAATGCATAGCAAGATTTGTGGCCTACTGCCATGAGAAAGGGCAACCAGTGGAGCACAAACCAAATTGTAAATACAACCTATATTTATCTGTTTATTTTCCCTTTCATACTTCAACTACTTGGACATTGTTACAACAGTGTACATAGTCAATAATATAACATTTGAAATGTCTATATTATTGTAGTGTGTAATGTTCACTAATGTTTCTTTTGTTTATTTCCCTTTAGTTCATTCGAGAGAGACAAAGAGACAATTAATCAAAGAGAAAAAAGAACTGACTGTTTTTTCAATGCTCAACATGCCATTGTACATGTATCTGTAGCAAGATAAGTTTCAAATACAACCGAGATCGAAGAGATACAGAGAGAGAGAGAGAGACACGCTGTGCATTCTCTTTAGTGTGATCAAATTGCATTACATCTCAAGATGTGGAAAATAATAATTTAGTGCACATACCAGTCATTTGACACTCAGAGGGATGTTGTTTGGTAAGCAGGGGACTGGGCTCCGCCTGCAGTCACTACTGCATTGTCTGAATTCCCTTTGCAAAATGATTATGTTGAAAATAATCAAGCGTGATTGCTTTTTGGATACTGAAAGACAGGAAAAGAGAGGAGGAGGAAGATGAACGCGTCTATCAGGTAACATTTGTGGTATTGATCAGATAGAACAGCAAAGGAAGTGCTAGTGTGTAGACTTTTTAAACAATCACTTCAAAAAGGTTTTACATTCACACTATGTTGTTGTAGTTGTACATCTAATGATATAATGAAAGTAAGTGTAAAAAGGAGAATCTGAATTGACTTAACAGTGTTGATATCACTGATGTATCTCTGATGTTGCTATCCAAAACGTCAGACTATGTTTCCAAGGAATCTTGTCCACCTCTTAGGTAAGGTACTTTTGCAGACATGGCTTGGTGCACTCTCTGATGCACCTGGATTAGGTTTCACCTTGAAAGAAATGAAAATCTTGAAAGGACTTGGGGGACTGACGCCTGTTCTTGTGCCTTTTCAACCATACAGACACTGAAAGTCGAGCAGATGTTAATATTATATGAAATTATTATTTTTTTAAATATTTTTACATTTCATTAGAGAATTGCAGATTGAATAGAAAATTGCTAATTTCTGATAAAATTATAAGCTTACCTCACATAACGTACTATCATTAATCAAATCAAATCAAATTTATTTATATAGCCCTTCGTACATCAGCTGATATCTCAAAGTGCTGTACAGAAACCCAGCCTAAAACCCCAAACAGCAAACAATGCAGGTGTAAAAGCACGGTGGCTAGGAAAAACTCCCTAGGAAGGCCAAAACCTAGGAAGAAACCTAGAGAGGAACCAGGCTATGTGGGGTGGCCAGTCCTCTTCTGGCTGTGCCGGGTAGAGATTATAACAGAACATGACCAAGATGTTCAAATGTTCATAAATGACCAGCATGGTCGAATAATAATAAGGCAGAACAGTTGAAACTGGAGCAGCAGCACAGTCAGGTGGACTGGGGACAGCAAGGAGCCATCATGTCAGGTAGTCCTGGGGCACGGTCCTAGGGCTCAGGTCCTCCGAGAGAGAGAGAAAGAAAGAGAGAATTAAAGAGAGCATATGTGGGGTGGCCAGTCCTCTTCTGGCTGTGCCGGGTGGAGATTATAACAGAACGTGGCCAAGATGTTCAAATGTTCATAAATGACCAGCATGGTTGAATAATAGTAAGGCAGAACAGTTGAAACTGGAGCAGCAGCATGGCCAGGTGGACTGGGGACAGCAAGGAGTCATCATGTCAGGTAGTCCTGGGACATGGTCCTAGGGCCCAGGCCAGTTGAAACTGGAGCAGCAGCATGGCCAGGTGGACTGGGGACAGCAAGGAGTCATCATGTCAGGTAGTCCTGGGCCATGGTCCTAGGGCTCAGGTCCTCCGAGAGAGAGAAAGAAAGAGAGAAGGAGAGAATTAGAGAACGCACACTTAGATTCACACAGGACACCGAATAGGACAGGAGAAGTACTCCAGATATAACAAACTGACCCTAGCCCCCCGACACATAAACTACTGCAGCATAAATACTGGAGGCTGAGACAGGAGGGGTCAGGAGACACTGTGGCCCCATCCGAGGACACCCCCGGACAGGGCCAAACAGGAAGGATATAACCCCACCCACTTTGCCAAAGCACAGCCCCCACACCACTAGAGGGATATCTTCAACCACCAACTTACCATCCTGAGACAAGGCCGAGTATAGCCCACAAAGATCTCCCCCCCTCTCACTCCCCCCTTAAAATATTTAGATGCACTATTGTAAAGTGGCTGTTCCACTGGATGTCATAAGGTGAATGCACCAATTTGTAAGTCGCTCTGGATAAGAGCGTCTGCTAAATGACTTAAATGTAATGTAAATGTAATCTCCGCCACGGCACAACCCAAGGGGGGGGGGGCGCCAACCCAGACAGGCTGACCACAACAGTGAATCAACCCACCCAGGTGACGCACCCCCCCCCCCCCAGGGACGGCATGAGAGAGCCCCAGCAAGCCAGTGACTCAGCCCCCGTAACAGGGTTAGAGGCAGAGAATCCCAGTGGAAAGAGGGGAACCGGCCAGGCAGAGACAGCAAGGGCGGTTCGTTGCTCCAGAGCCTTTCCGTTCACCTTCCCACTCCTGGGCAAGACTACACTCAATCATATGACCCACTGAAGAGATGAGTCTTCAGTAAAGACTTAAAGGTTGAGACCGAGTTTGCGTCTCTGACATGGGTAGGCAGACCGTTCCATAAAAATGGAGCTCTATAGGAGAAAGCCCTGCCTCCAGCTGTTTGCTTAGAAATTCTAGGGACAATTAGGAGGCCTGCGTCTTGTGACCGTAGTGTACGTGTAGGTATGTACGGCAGGACCAAATCAGAGAGGTAGGTAGGAGCAAGCCCATGTAATGCTTTGTAGGTTAGCAGTAAAACCTTGAAATCAGCCCTTGCTTTGACAGGAAGCCAGTGTAGAGAGGCTAGCACTGGAGTAATATGATCAATTTTTTTGGTTCTTGTCAGGATTCTAGCAGCCGTATTTCGCACTAACTGAAGTTTATTTAGTGCTTTATCCGGGTAGCCGGAAAATAGAGCATTGCAGTAGTCTAACCTAGAAGTTACAAAAGCATGGATTAATTTTTCTGCATCATTTTGGACAGAAAGTTTCTGATTTTTGCAATGTTACAGAGATGGAAAAAAGCTGTCCTCGAAATGGTCGATTAACCTCTCTGGGATATGTGGGACGCTAGCGTCCCACCTGGCCAAAAGCCAGTGAAAATGCAGAGCGCCAACATCAAATAAATTACAATAAAAATCAAACTTTCATGAAATCACACATGCAAGATAGCAAATTAAAGCTACACTTGTTGTGAATCCAGCCAACATGTCAGATTTTTTAAAAAGGCTTTTCGGCGAAAGCAAATGATGCTATTATCTGAGGATAGCACCATAGTAAACAAAGAGTGAGAAGCATATTTCAACCCTGCAGGCGCGACACAAAACACAGATATAAAAATATAATTCATGCCTTACCTTTGACGAGGTTCTTTTGTTGGCACTCCAATATGTCCCATAAACATCACAAATGGTCCTTTTGTTGGATTATTTCCGTCGATATATATCCAAAATGTCCATTTATTTGGCGTGTTTGATCCAGAAAAACACTGGTTCCAACTTGCGCAACGTGACTATGAAATATCTCAAAAGTTACCTGTAAACTTTGCCAAAACATGCCAAAACATTTCAAACTACTTTTGTAATACAACTTTGGGTAATTTTAACGTAAATAATCAATAAAATTGAAGACGGGATGATCTGTGTTCAATACAGGAGGAAAACAAACTGTAGCTAGCTTTCTGGTCACGCGCCTCTATCGAACAGTACACTTCAAGTTACTCTCGTTCAAGATGTTCGTACTTCTTCATTACACAAAGGAAAAACCTCAACCAATTCTAAAGACTGTTGACATCCAGTGGAAGCGATATGAACTGCAAGATGGTCCCCTAGAAATCTGGATTCCCAATGAAAAACCATTGAAAAGAGTGATCTCTTTTCAAAACCTCTGGGTTTCGCCTGCTAAATAAGTTCTGTTATACTCACAGACATGATTCAAACAGTTTTAGAAACTTCAGAGTGTGTTCTATCCACATCTACTAATGATATTCATATCTTATCTTCTGGGGATGAGTAGCAGGCAGTTGAATTCGGGCATGCATTTCATCCCGACTTGAAAATACTGCCCCGTGTCACCAAGAAGTTTTAAATGGCAAAAAAACTAGGACAAGTGAAGAAAATGTTACATCATCCATATCCACTCAATGTCCAAACATGAACTTTACTTTTTAAGACATTATTACTGTATTTAGGATGGCAGCTACCATAAGAAAGTGCATGTGCAACTCACACAATTCCAGCACAATTCCATGTGGAAATATAACATGGCATGCAATTCCTTAAATCACCATTATACAATCACACGTAAGAGAAATATGCTGCCATATGTGTCTTTAAACCAGACACACAAGTAATATGGTTTATGCAAGTGGCAGGATTTGGCCCATACTCATATTTTTACTTCCCTCCAGAAAAATCTATTATGTAGACAGCTTAAAGAGATTGGGATTTTAAGCACTTACAAATACTGTACGATTTGAAGTGGAATTCATAGCTCTGTCTATGAATTTGAGAGTGGTTACATTTCTATAAGGGCCTTCCCTCAGATTTTACCGAATCCAGGATATAAAAAGGAAGTAGACATAAAACGATCTACCGTGATTGGGTACGTTGTGATGAGGGTAGACTGTTATAAAAGTGCTGGCCTGGCCACTTCATTCAGAATCAATCAATGTAATTGGTGGGGGTCCTGAGGTAAGGGAAATGTGTCATTACATCAGAATGTGTCGCGGCAGTCGAAGATTGCGAAATGTCCACCTTGTCTTTCATGTGTCCATAGAGGCTTCTGGAAAAGTCTCAGACCAGGCAGGGAGGTGTTGGATGAACCCGAGCACTGGGCAGCAAGCACTTTCTAATCCATTTACATTTGATGCCAAAAACTCAGGGCTTTCTCAGATGGATGGAATCGCTTTCCCTCACTTTCCCTTTCTCTCTCCACTCCTCACCGTGTCTATTTGGGGCTGCTGCTGGCATCAGGCCTCCTCTGTCTGCTGGGAGATAGGGAAGCAAGAGGTCCATGGAAATGGGATTAAAACAGCATGACCACTTGCGTCATCACAAGGACTGAACCTTTACAACCCAAACAGACAAAACAGAAGAAATAAATGGATGAGTGAATAGGATGATTAGATTCCATTGACAAGCATTCAGTCAAACATAGTCAATAGTCAGGATTTTCGATTGGTTGGGGCTGATGTTGTCCTTGAATTATGATCATTTAAGCATTCAACAGTCATAATCCTCAGTTGCTGTCGTATGGCTACTGGACCATGTGTCCAAAAAGAGCCATTAAAGTGACTAATGAGGGTTGAACATGCCTAATTAAAGGAGTAATCTAGCCCAGCAAGTATAATTAGCACTCAAAGAGGTGTGTGGACCGGGTCTTCCCCAGATCCAGGTGCAAATGAAGAGCTAAGGGGAGCTGAAGGAGTCTCTTAAGGTCCACACAGCAGTCATCTAGCTTCATCTCTGATCCCCACTGGCCAAATAATCAATGACATCTTAAAGGAGAAGTTCACTTTATTTTTTACGTAAATTGCATGATATAGAAGTGCCCAGTGTGATCTCACTTGTTTTTGAGAAACTTCCCCAAACAGCGATATACTTCCTCATGCTCGTTCAGCAGTAGTAGGGGCATAGAAAAACATGAACAAGGGTTCCAAAACACCAACATATAGAATACCAGTCAAAACTTCGGACACACCTACTCATTCAAGGGATTGTCTTTATTTTTACTATGTTCTACATGTCTACATTCGCTCTGCTGTCCAACTCATCCCAAACTATCTCAATTGGGTTGAGGTCGGGAGATTGTGGCGGCCAGGTCATCTGATGCAGTCACTCTCTTTTTTGGTCAAATAGCACTTACACAGCCTGGAGGTGTATTGGGTGTGTCATGTTTGTCATTTATTATCATGTCTTGTCCCTGTGCTCCCCATGCTATTCGTTTCCCTCTGCTGGTCTTATTTGGTTCTTTCCCTCCTATCCCTCTCTCTCCCCCTCCCTCTCTCACTCTCTCGCTCTCTCTTCTCTCTATCGTTCCGTTCCTGCTCCCAGCTGTTCCTATTCCCCTAATCATCATTTAGTCTTCCCACACCTGTTCCCGATCCTTTCCCCTGATTAGACTCCCTATTTATTCCTTTGTGATCCGTTCCTGTTCCGTCGGTTCCTTGTTTTGTATTCACCATGCTGTGATTGCGTTTCGCCCTGTCCTGTCGTGTTTTTGCCGTGATTGTGTATCACCCTGTCCTGTCGTGTTTTGTGCCTTCATCAGACGCTGCGTGTGAGCAGGTGTCTCAGTCGACTACGGCCTGCGCCTACCCGAAGCGACCTGCAGTCTGTGGCCGCTTCTCCAGTTGTTTTTCCCCTCTACAATCTAGAGGATTTCTGTTATTCCGTTTTGAACATTAATAAACTCTGTTTCTGTTAAGTCGCGTTTGGGTCCTCTTTCACCTGCATGACAGAAGGAACCGACCAAGGAATGGACCCAGCGACTTCAGACGCTGTTTACACTGCCGTCAAGATCCAAGGAGCCATGCTCGGCAGACACGAGCAGGAATTGTCTGCTGCTCGCCATGCCGTGGAGAACCTGGCCGCTCAGGTTTCCGACCTCTCTGGACAGTTCCAGAGTCTACGTCTCGTGCCACCTGTTACTTCCTGGCCTGCCGAGCCTCCAGAACCTAGGGTTAATAACCCACCTTGCTACTCCGGGCAGCCCACTGAGTGCCGCTCCTTTCTCACGCAGTGTGAGATTGTGTTCTCTCTCCAACCCAACACATACTCTAGAGAGAGAGCTCGAGTTGCTTACGCATTTCACTCCTTACTGGCCGGGCTCGAGAATGGGGCACAGCTATCTGGGAGGCAAGGGCTGATTGCTCTAACAAATTCCAGAACTTTAAAGAGGAGATGATTCGGGTTTTTGACCGTTCAGTTTTTGGTGGGGAGGCTTTAGGGCCCTGGCTTCCTTATGCCAAGGTGAACGGTCCATAACGGATTATTCCATTGAGTTTCGCACTCTTGCTGCCTCTAGTGAGTGGAACGAGCCGGCGCTGCTCGCTCGTTTTCTGGAGGGACTCCACGCAGTGGTTAAGGATGAGATTCTCTCCCGGGAGGTTCCTTCAGATGTGGACTCTTTTTTGCTCTCGCCATCCGCATAGAACGACGGGTAGATCTTCGTCACCGGGCTCGTGGAAGAGAGCTCGCATCAACGGTGTTTCCCTGCTCCGCATCGCAACCATCTCCCTCCTCTGGCTTTGAGACTGAGCCCATGCAGCTGGGAGGGATTCGCATCTCGACTAAGGAGAGGGAACGGAGGATCACCAACCGCCTGTGCCTCTATTGGGAGTTGCTGGACATTTTGTTAATTCATGTCCAGTAAGAGGCCAGAGCCCATCAGTAAGCGGAGGGCTACTGGTGAGCGCTACTACTCAGGTCCCTTCATCTAGATCTTGTACTACTATGTCGGTCCATCTACGCTGGACCGGTTCGGGTGCTACATGCAGTGCCTTGATTGACTCTGGGGCTGAGGGTTGTTTCATGGACGAAGCATGGGTTCGGAAACATAACATTCCTTTCAGACCGCTAGACAAGCCTACGCCCATGTTTGCCTTAGATGGTAGTCATCTTCCCAGTATCAAATTTGAGACACTACCTTTAACTCTCACAGTATCTGGTAACCACAGTGAGACTATTTCTTTTTTGATTTTCCGTTCACCGTTTACACCTGTTGTTTTGGGTCATCCCTGGCTAGTATGTCATAATCCTTCTATTAATTGGTCTAGTAATTCTATCCTATCCTGGAACGTTTCTTGTCATGTGAAGTGTTTAATGTCTGCCATCCCTCCCGTTTCTTCTCTCCCTACTTCTCAGGAGGAACCTGGCGATTTGACAGGAGTGCCGGAGGAATATCATGATCTGCGCACGGTCTTCAGTCGGTCCCGAGCCAACTCCCTTCCTCCTCACCGGTCGTATGATTGTAGTATTGATCTCCTTCCAGGGACCACGCCTCCTCGAGGTAGACTATACTCTCTGTCGGCTCCCGAACGTAAGGCTCTCGAGGATTATTTGTCTGTGTCTCTTGACGAGAGAAATAGAGACCGGTACCATAGTGCCTTCTTCTTCTCCGGCCGGGGCGGGGTTCTTTTTTGTTAAGAAGAAGGACGGTACTCTGCGCCCTGCGTGGATTATCGAGGGCTGAATGACATAACGGTTAAGAATCGTTATCCGCTTCCCCTTATGTCATCAGCCTTCGAGATTCTGCAGGGAGCCAGGTGCTTTACTAAGTTGGACCTTCGTAACGCTTACCATCTCGTGCGCATCAGAGAGGGGGACGAGTGGAAAACGGCGTTGAACACTCCGTTAGGGCATTTTGAGTACCGGGTTCTGCCGTTCGGTCTCGCCAATGCGCCAGCTGTTTTTCAGGCATTAGTTAATGATGTTCTGAGAGACATGCTGAACATTTTTGTTTTTGTCTATCTTGACGATATCCTGATTTTTTCTCCGTCACTCGAGATTCATGTTCAGCACGTTCGACGTGTTCTACAGCGCCTTTTAGAGAATTGTCTCTACGTAAAGGCTGAGAAGTGCTCTTTCATGTCTCCTCCGTTACTTTTCTCGGTTCCGTTATTTCCGCTGAAGGCATTCAGATGGATTCCGCTAAGGTCCAAGCTGTCAGTGATTGGCCCGTTCCAAGGTCACGTGTCGAGTTGCAGCGCTTTTTAGGTTTCACTAATTTCTATCGGCGTTTACATTCGTAAAATAATTCGGTCCATTGCTGCCCCTCTCACAGCTCTTACTTCTGTCAAGACGTGTTTTAAGTGGTCCGGTTCCGCCCAGGAGCTTTTGATCTTCTAAAAGAACGTTTTACGTCCGCTCCTATCCTCAAACTTACTCCTGACGTCACTAGACAATTCATTGTCGAGGTTGACGCTTTCAGAGGTAGGCGTGGGAGCCATTCTATCCCAGCGCTTCCAGTCTGACGATAAGGTTCATCCGTGCGCTTATTTTTCTCATCGCCTGTCGCCATCTGAGCGCAACTATGATGTGGGTAACCGTGAACTGCTCGCCATCCGCTTAGCCCTAGGCGAATGGCGACAGTGGTTGGAGGGGGCGACCGTTCCTTTTGTCGTTTGGACAGACCATAAGAACCTTGAGTACATCCGTTCTGCCAAACGACTTAATGCCCGTCAAGCTCGTTGGGCGTTGTTTTTCGTCAATTTTCGAGTTTGTGATTTCTTACAGTCCGGGTAGCAAGAACACCAAGCCTGATGCCTTATCCCGTCTGTTTAGTTCTTCTGTGGCTTCTACTGATCCCGAGGGGATTCTTCCTTATGGGCGTGTTGTCGGGTTGACAGTCTGGGGAATTGAAAGACAGGTTAAGCAAGCACTCACGCACACTGGTTTATGCGCGCTTGTCCTAGTAACCTCCTTTTCGTTCCTGTTTCCACTTTTTGGCTGTTCTTCAGTGGGCTCACTCTGCCAAGTTAGCTGGTCATCCCGGTGTTCGAGGCACTCTTGCGTCTATTCGCCAGCGCTTTTGGTGGCCGACTCAGGAGCGTGACACGCGCCGTTTCGTGGCTGCGTGTTCAGACTGCGCGCAGAAGAAGTCTGGTAATTTTTTTCTGCTTCTGCTCCTGGTCTTGCTGGGTCTCAGTCTGTTCCCTGCCATCGCATCTCTCCTGTTCTTGTCCCTGCCCTTGCTGTGTCTCAGTCTGTCCCTAGTTCTCATTTTTTTTTTAGAGTAGTACCCTAGTTTCCCTTTTATCGTTTTTCGGTCCTGAGGAGAGGAGTTGGGTTCTTTCTCGGGACGTGCTGGACCGTTTGATCTATGATTTCCTCCGTTGCTGCCAGTGTTCCTCCTCGAGAGCGCCAGGAGGCGCTCGGTGAGTGGGGGGGCCTGAGGTACTGTCATGTTTGTCATTTATTATCATGTCTTGTCCCTGTGCTCCCCATGCTATTCGTTTCCCTCTGCTGGTCTTATTTGGTTCTTTCCCTCCTATCCCTCTCTCTCCCCCCTCCCTCTCTCACTCTCTCTCAGACTCTTCTCTCTATCGTTCCGTTCCTGCTCCCAGCTGTTCCTATTCCCCTAATCATCATTTAGTCTTCCCACACCTGTTCCCGATCCTTTCCCCTGATTAGACTCCCTATTTATTCCTTTGTGATCCGTTCCTGTTCCGTCGGTTCCTTGTTTTGTATTCACCATGCTGTGATTGCATTTCAGCCCCTGTCCTGTCGTGTTTTTTGCCGTGATTGTGTATCACCCTGTCCTGTCGTGTTTTGTGCCTTCATCAGACGCTGCGTGTGAGCAGGTGTCTCAGTCGACTACGGCCTGCGCCTACCCGAAGCGACCTGCAGTCTGTGGCCGCTTCTCCAGTTGTTTTTCCCCTCTACAATCTAGAGGATTTCTGTTATTCCGTTTTGAACATTAATAAACTCTGTTTCTGTTAAGTCGCGTTTGGGTCCTCTTTCACCTGCATGACAGGGTGATTGTCCTGTTGAAAAATGAATGATAGTCCCAATAAGCGCAAACCAGGTGGGATGGCGTATCGCTGCTGAATGCTGTTGTAGACATGCTGATTAAGTGTGCCTTGAATTCTAAATAAATCACTGACATTGTCACCAGCAAAGCACCATCACACCTCCTCATCCATGCTTCACGGTGGGAACCACACATGCGGAGATCATCTGTTCGTTCACGTACTTTGATTCTCACAAAGACACGGCGGTTGGAACCAAAAATCTCACATTTGGAATCATCAAACTAAAGGACAGATTTCCAACGGTCTAATGTCCATTGCTTGTGTTTTTTGGCCCAAGCAAGTCTCTTTCTCTTATTGGTGCCCTTTAATCGTTGTTTGTTTGCAGCAATTCGACCGTGAATGCCTGATTCACCCAGTCTCCCCTGAACAGTTGATGTTGAGTTGTGTCTGTTACTTGAACTCTGTGAAGCATTTATTTGGGCTGCAATCTAAGGTGCAGTTAAACTCTGATTAACTTATTCTCTGCAGCAGAGGTAACTCTGGGTCTTCCTTTCCTGTGGCAGTCCTCATGAAAGACAGTTTCATTATAGCGCTTGATGGTTTTTGCGACTGCACTTAAAGAAACTCTCAAAGTTCTTGTATTTTTCCAGATTGACTGACCTTCATGTCTTAAAGTAATGATGGATTGTCTTTCACCAAATAGGGCTATATTCTGTATACCACCCATAACTTGTCACAACACAACTGATTGGCTCAAAAGCATTAAGAAGGAAAGCCATTCCACAAATACATTTTTAACAAGGCACACCTGTCAATTTAAATGCATTCCAGGTGACTACCTCATGAAGCTGGTTGAGAGAATGCCAAGAGTGTGCAAAGTTGTCATCAAGGCAAATGGTGGTACTTTGAAGAATCTAAAATCTAAAATCTATTTTGATTTGTTGAACACTTTTTTGGTTACTACATGATTCCATATATGTTATTTAATAGTTTTGTTCTCTTCACTATTATTCTACAAAGTAGAAAATAGTCAAAATAAAGAAAAACCTGGAATGAGGTGTTTACAAACTTTTGACTGGTACTGTATGTCATTTTAGAAACACTAACACTCTCAGTATGGTAATGCAGGCCTTTAGATGTTGTACACACAAAATTGTGTTATTCCTAACTTCATCAGAAATGTTATCAAATCAATTTTTTGGGGTCACATACACATATTTAGCAGATGTTATTGTGGGTGTATGCTTGTGTTCCTAGCTCCTACAGTGCAGTAGTATCTAACAATTCACAACAATGCACAAAAATATATTATATTCCATTTTGTGCGACTCCAGGGGTTTCCCTTATCCAACTGTGCTGCTTCTCCATGCATGCGCACATGGAAAAGCATTGTGGGATACACAGAGAAGTATCGCACACCAGCATTGGGATTATGTCAAAATAAGGATACATGTAGACAATAACCTCAAACCTACTGTAAAATATGGTGGTGGACAATGTTCCCCCTAATGTTTTGGCTCACTGAGCAAATTTTAGGTCTCGTGAATGGAAACTTTAATATTGTGAGAATTTTGTGCAACTTTACAGGGTACACTGAGGCTGTACCCTTACAGTTCTAGACAGTAGCCAATAGGCTATTGTGGTTATTTGAGCAAAATGTAGGCTTACCAACAAAACCAATGGAGCAAATCGCTTAACCTCTTCCCATTGACAGGATTTGTAATTTTTTTATGATTTATCCTACACTATAGCCTCTGTGGTGTTCTGTTATGCAGATGAGTGAGGACCCAATAGCGACTTAACAGAAACAGAGTTTATTCAAGTCCAAACAGAAAATAACAAATCCTGAATCCTTAACAGGAACAGTCCAAACGGGGGAATAACCGAAATCCTCTAGTCTGTAGAGGGGAATAACAGGATAAGCGGCCACAGATTGCAGGTCGCTTCGAGTAGGCGCAGGCCGTAGCTGACAGAGACACCTGCTCACACGCAGCATCTGATGAAGGCAAAAACACGACAGGACGGAACAAGTACACAGCGAACAGCAAACAAGGATCCGACAAGGACAGAAGCAGAAACAGAGAGAGAAATAGAGACTTAATCAGAGGGCAAAATAGGGGACAGGTGTGAAAGAGTAAACGAGGTCGTTAGGAGAATGAGGAACAGCTGGGAGCAGGAACGGAACGAGAGAGAGAGGGATAGAGAGAGAGGGAAAGAAACCTAATAAGACCAGCAGGGGGAAACGAATAGAAGAGAAAGCACAGGGACAAGACATGACAATATATGACAAAACATGACATGTTCAATGCAGACATGAGACGTGAGACGTTTTTATATTATGAAGGGCTTGACATAAATTC
This sequence comes from Oncorhynchus gorbuscha, assembly GCF_021184085.1. Lineage (NCBI taxonomy): Eukaryota > Metazoa > Chordata > Actinopteri > Salmoniformes > Salmonidae > Oncorhynchus > Oncorhynchus gorbuscha. The sequence continues at coordinate 16,951,670 of NC_060192.1, forward strand.
ATTATTTTTTACTTGGTCTGTAACTGTATGGGCCAAATATGTGACTGTAAATTGCATTGTATTGTGTTGTATAATGCAAGAAATCACTTTACAAAATTAAATGTATTATTATTACCATACAGTGAATTAGACTCTGCCTATTGGCCTACTTGCAAATTCAAGCCTGTCTCAAAATACAACACTGCCCCTTTAATTAAGACATACGCTTTTCAAAGACAGTTTGAAATGTAACCTAAATGTTTTGTGACTTTTTAGTAAGCAGTAACTCCCCATTGCTGACCTACACTTATCTATAACTGGGCTAATAACTCGCTAACTTCCAACAAACATCAACAAATGTACACACAAGCTGATCTGATCTGAAAAGTTGATTCACTTGAAAGACCCCTTGTGGGCTACCCCTGCCAAAATAATTCTACTCCATTGCACTTTGGCGCTGCTTACAACAAAATCACAGACTCCAACTTGCAAAGTTAGATTTGTTTTGGTATGTTGAATTAAAAGGAAGCTGATATAATGTTGATTTGATCACAGAAAAACAGTGATCTATATAGTGCAAACTAAAGGGGCGAACTCAGTGAAGTTCAATCTCTTGAGTCGATGCACAGCATGGCATTTATTCTGCGCAACATGGTATTTCTACTGCACCAGGACTGCCGGTCCACGGTGAAGCTTAGAGGGAGCATTGGTAGTGGATCTTTGATGTTATTGGGCTGTTTTGCTTTTACATGTCCTGGGGCCCTTGTTAAGGTCAACAGCATCATGAACTCTACCAAGTACCGTGACATTTTAGCCAAAAACCTGGTTGCCTCTGCCAGGAGGCTGTACCTAAGCCGTAAGTGGATCTTCCAGCAAGCCATTAACCCCAAGCACACATCCAAATCCACAAAGAAATGGTCAATTGACCACAAAATTAACCTCAGTCTCCGGACGTGAACCCCATTGAAAACCAATGGCTTGAATTGAAGATGGCAGTCCATAAGCGCAGACCGAAAGATATCAAGGATATGGAAAGATTTTGTATGGAGGAATTGTTGTGTGTCTTTTAAGCCAGACACACATGCAATATGGTTTATGAAAGTGTCAGGTGTTGGCCCGTATCCATATTTTTCTTTCCCTCCTGAAAAATCTTTGATGTAGACACCTTAATAACCTGTTGGAGCCCTTTTCAATGGGAAAAGATGTTATTAAAAACATGGGATATGGCTTGCTCCTTGGACGATGACTATTGTTACACCATGAGAAAACAAGGCTAAATGGGTTCACTGAAACAAAAAGAAAATAGGAAATTATTATACTTCAGGGGGAACATGGAGATAAAAAGGAAGTAGACGTAAAAACATCTACCATGATCGGATATGTGGAGGTGAGGGTAGACTATTATAAAAGTGCAGTAGTCCTAGACCAGCTGGCCTGGCCACTTCATCCAAAACAGTCAGAATCAATCAATGTAATCGGTGGGGGGCCTGAGGTAAGGGAAATGTGTCATTACATCAGAATATGAAACCGGCATTCGATGATTACTAAATGGCCGCCCTGTCTTTTACATGGCCACAGAGGCTTTTGGAAAACGCCACAAAGTGAGTTATCTCAGACCAGGCAGGCAGTGAGGTGTTGGATGAACCTGGGCACTGGGCAGCAAGCACTTTCTAATCCATTTACAGCAGTGGCCAAAACTCTCTCAGATGGATGGAATCGCTTTCCCTCACTTTCGCCTTCTCTCTCCACTCCTCATGGTGTCTATTTTTGGGCTAGTGCTGGCATCAGGCCTCCTCTGTCTGCTGGGAGATAGGGAAGCATGAGCGCCATGAAAATGTGATGAAAACAGCATGACCACTTGCGTCATCAGAGCGAGTGAACCTTTTACCACCCGAAGCTCAGTCTTCCAAAGAAACGAAGCAGAAGAAATAAAATGGATGAGTGAATAGGATGATTAGGTTCTATTGACCAGCATTCAGTCAAACGTAGTCAATTGTCAGGGTTTTTGATTGGTTGGGGCTGACAGTGTGCTTAAATTGCGATCAATGAAGCATTCAACCGAGTCTTAATCATCAGTAGCTGTCGTACGGTGGGTGTGACCATGTGTCCAAACAGAGGCATTAAAGTGATTAATAAGGCTGAACATGCCTAATTAAAGGAGTAATCTAGCCTAGCAGGAATAATTAGCACTCCAGGAGATGTGTGGGCCAGGTCTTTGGCCTCCCCAGATCCATATGGTCACTTACTAGCCCTGCCAATGGAGACCTTACGGGGAGCTGAAGGAGTCACTTAAGGTCCATACTGCAGTCATCAAGCCTCATCTCTGAACCACAGTGGTCAAATGATCGATTACAGCTTAATGAAACAACATGATGTATGACTTTCCAAACCGTCTCAGAAAATCACTGTAATGTATATTATAGTCATACTGTAATACAGCTAATGGCCTGTACTTTGGAGGTCGTAGTGTGTTCTGGTGGTTCACCTTGTCCTTGTGATAGTGGCTGAGGTTGAAGGTGATGAAAGATAAATTGGGCTACACACCCTTAATGCATGCCCTGATTTCCCATCCCCCCTGGGGTGCTGACAGTCGACTCATAACACTGCGGTTTCCGACCCGTATGCAGTCCCTAAGATGACTAGTTTTGTACAGTAAAAATGTGTTGGGGAAGCCACACTGAAAATATAGTTTACCAAGCTACCAGTTACATCACACGAGAAGAAGTTAAGCTATACTAAAGCTACCCTTAAGAAAACTGTAGTTTACATATCTAAAGTTACTTTGAAAAAGTAGGTCAAACTACTTAGTGAAAAAAAACATGTAAATCTGAAATGTCATAGACTACAAATTACAAGAACAGTTCACTTTAGGGCCTATGTTAACAGTATGAGTAATTCGCCTAAAACACCAAAAAAAAAAATGTTTCAAGTCTGCATTAGGCAAGTCTAAAACTGAAAAATAAATTAACACAGTCCCTGCAGCTGGACAATTTTTCCCTTAGGCTTCTGGAAAGAAATGCTGTCTGCATGCTCAACCGAAGCTTGGCCTCGGTGATGTACTGGGCCGCACGCACTACCCTCTGTAGTGCCATGCAGTCAGAGGCATAGCAGTTGCCATACTAGGTGGTGATAGAGTCAGGATGCTCTTTATGGTGCAGCGAATCTGATGACCCATGCCAAATCTTTTCAGTCTCCTGAGGGGGGATAGGTGTTGTCATGCCCTCTTCACGACTGTCTTGGTGTGTTTGGACCATGATAGTTTGTTGATGATGTGGACACCAAGGAACTTGCTCCATTACAGCCCCTTCGGTGAGTGTTCGGTCCTCCTTTTCTGTAGTCCACAATCATCTCCTTTGTAGTGATCACGTTGAGGGAGGGGTTGTTATCCCGGCACGACACTGCCAGGTCTCTGTCTGTCTCATTGTTGCTGGTGATCAGGCCTACCACTTTTGTGTCTTCAGCAAACGTAAAGATGATGTTGGGGACGTGCTTGGCGATGCAGTCATGGGTGAACAAGAAATACAGGAGGGGACTGAGCACGCACCCCTGAGGGTCCCCGTTTTGAGAATCAGCGTGGCAGATGTGTTGTTACCTACTACCACCTGGGGTCGGCCCGTCAGGAAGTCCAAGATCCAGTTGTAGAGTGAGGTGTTTAGTCTCAGAGTCCTTAGCTTAGTGATGAGCTTTGAGGGCACTATGGTGTTGAACTCTGTGAGCTGTAGTCAATTAATAGCATTCTCACAGAGGTGTTCCTTTTGTCCAGGTGGGTAAAGGCAGTGTGGAGTGCAATAGAGATTGCCTCATCTGTGGATCTGTTGGGGCGGTAATCAAATTGGAGTGGCTCTATTATTTCTGGGATAATGGTGTTGATGTGAACCATGACCAGCCTTTCAAAGCATTTCATGGCTACAGATGTGATTTCTACAGGACGGTAGTCACCAGTTTACCTTGGTGTTCTTTGGCACAAGGACTATGGTGGTCTGCTTGAAACATGTTGGTATTACAGACTCGGTCAGAGACAGGTTGAAAATGTCAGTGAAGACACCTGCCAGTTGGTCAGCGGATGCTCAGAGTACATGTCCTGATAATCTATCTGGCCCTGCAGCCTTGTGAATGTTTACCTGTTTAAAGGTCTTACATCAGCTATGGAGAGCGTGATCACACAGTCGTCCAGAACAGCTGATGCTCTCATGCATGCTTCAGTGTTGATTGCCTCGAAGTGAGCATGAAAGTATTTTAAGTCATCTGGTAGGCCCGTGTCACCGGGCAGCTCGTGGCTGTCCATCCCTTTGTAGTCCGTTATAGTTTGCAAGCCAAGGCCTCATCCGAAGAGTGTCGGAGCCGGTGTAGTACTATTCAATCTTAGTCCTGTATTGATACTTTGCCTGTTTGATGGTTCTTCGGAGGTTATAGCGGGATTTCTTATAAGCGTCCCGCTCCTTGAAAGCGGCAGCTCTACCATTTAGCTCAGTGCGGATGTTGCCTGTTATCCATGGCTTCTGGAGTATGCACGTATGGTCACTGTGGGGATGACATCATCAATGCACTTATTGATGAAGCCAGTGACTGATGTGGTGTACTCCTCAATGCCATCGGAAGAATCCCCGAACATATTCTAGTCGGTGCTAACAAATCAGTCCTGTAGCTTAGCATCTGTGTCATCTGATCACTTCCTTATTGAGCGAGTCACTGGTGCTTCCTGCTTTAGTTTTTCCTTGCCAGCAGAAATCAGGAGGATAGAGTAATGATTCAGATTTGCCAAATAGAGGGCAAGGGAGAGCTTTGTACACATCTCTGTGTGTGGAGTAAAGGTGGTCTAGAGTTTTTTTCTCCTCTGGTTGCACATTTAACATGATGGTAGAAATTAGGTAAAATGGATTTAAGTTTACCTGCATTAAATTCCCTGGCCACTAGGAGCGCAACCTCTAGATGAGCATGTTCTGGTTTGCTTATGGCCTTATACAGCTTGTTGAGAGCCGACTTAGTGCCAGCATCGGTTTGTGGTGGTAAATAGACAGCTATGAAAAATATAGATTAAAACTTTCTTGGTAAATAGTGTTGTCTACAGCTTATCATGAGATACTCTACCTCAGGCAAATTAAACTTTGAGAATTCCTTAATATTAGATTTTGTGCACCAGCTGATATTTATAAATAAACACAGACCGCCACCCCTTGTCTTACCGGAGGCAGCTGTTCTATCTTGCCGATGGACCAAAAATTCAGCCAGCTGTATGTTATCCATGTCGTCAGTTTTGAATGTCCTGTTGGTAGGATCGTCTTGATCGGGGCTCATCCATTTTGTTATTCAATATTGCACATTGGCTAATAGGACTGATGGTAGAGGGGGATTACTCACTCGCCGTTGGATCTTTACAAGGCACCCTATACCTACGTCCCTGACATCTCTGTCTCTTCTTCATGCGAAGAACAGGGATTTGGGCCTTGTCGGGGGTCTGAAGTAAATCCTTTGCGTCCGACTCGTTAAAGAAAGAATATTCCTCCAGTATGAGGTTAGTAATCGCTGTCCTGATATCCAGAAGCTCTTTTCGGTCATAAGAGATGGTGGCAGAAACATTATGTGCAATGTAAGTTACAAATGATACATAAAAACACAATTGGTTAGGAGCCTGTACAACGGCAGCCATCTCCTCCAGCACCATCATATTTAACGACCTAACTAAGGATCAATATTTTGCTAAGTCTTGCTGAGTGGATGGTCTCTACAGAAAGTGTAAACAGTACAGCCAAATGGTTACTTACATAGTAGCAATATCAGAAATAGATACTGTCAATATAAATCAGATATACAGTATGTACAAGAACAAAATCAATAACGATATCAGTGATAGACGAGGTAGGTATATACATACAATCAGAGGTAAAGTGGCTGAGCAATGGGATTAATTAAAAGAAACAGTATCAGCAACATATGGTGTGCGTGTTTGGAGAGAGTCATGTGAATAGAAGCACTGCAGATGGTGCTGATGACTGGTCCGTCCAAACCACGCATGAACAAGGGAATCTATATTCGGAGAGCCTGTTTCTGTCCTGCCCTTGACTTTGGTGTGGGGCATGTGATGTCCATAGCCTCTTCGTCACAAAACTCCCTGATCTTGTGAAAAATATACGTTTGTCTAGCTGTATCCAGTCCAGGTGGTGCTTTTACAGGCAGACCATCTATGAGAGGAAGGATGTCAGTGTTGCGCAGCAGCTGAAACCTAGTCCGGACAGTCCAACGCTCCTTAGCAACAACATCAGGCTCCAGAGCATCGAAGCTGTAAAACAGGGTATTAAAAATATAAAAAAATCTGAAGACATTACAACCCTGCATAACATCAATTTTCCTCCCAAGATTAGATAAGAATAACTTCATTCAATGAAAAATAATGTTTTACCTGAAGTGCTGGTACTGCTTAATTTGTGGCAGCGGCCTGAAGTACGGTGTGAAGTGTTGTCAGCCATAGCTTTCCATAAGCACCGTACCATCTTCCAGTCCAACCAGCTGTGGGATGTTGACCCCTGTCACAGTGCTGTCCTTCACAGCAATCTCAGACAAAGTGTTCACTCTGGTCTTTCTGAAGCGCTGCTTGATGAGGCAGAAGCACTAGTCGGGGGCAAACTTGGTGTGGCCTGTGATCAGGAAGTGAATGTCCAGATTGTGGTGGAGCTTGTGCATGGTCCACAAGGCACAATACCAGAGCACAAACTTGTTCTTGTTTTGGCCACTGCAGTTATCACAATTTAGGTCCACACGTGTTTTCCCCATCTCCGTAGTGTGTGAAGAAATGGTGCATGTAGTTGATGACTGTGTTGCTGCCTTTGCTTGCTTGTGCTAGCTCGCTTTTTGACTGTATGACTGGATTAGAGTCGGGCGTGTTATACTGATTGATGCTGAAAGACAAATTCTAGATACAAATATTTTAGCATTATACAATAGATGCGAAATGGCATTCTGAGATATCACTACACACAGTTCATACAGGTAATGTTAGCTACTGTAGCTAGCCAGCCATCCAACGTCAGCTGGCTAGCTAACAACAAGCTTTAATTAGCTAGTAATACAAACCGATTGTCATAGCTAGCTAAAGTTAACCAATAGGTTCAATTCTAGCCAGTTAGCAAGCTAACATTAGGCTATAACTAGCAATGCAAAATTACATTCTTAGAAAACATCACTAACACACACCTCATACACATAAGTTAATGTTAGCTAGCTAACAGCAAGCTTTAACTTGGGATCTTTTGTTTAGACATGTCACGTTAACTAGCTAAAAAATGAACTATTATCCCAATCCATAGAGTAACATTACTAGCAATACAAACCTGTTGTCATAGCAAGCTAAAGTTAACCAAATGCTTGCAATAGCTTGCAATCAACACAAATTTCTGACAAAATTAGAAACGTATAATATCTGAATCTGTAGCTAGATTCTTACCTGTATACATGTATGAAAGCTTCACGGCAGACTGCAACCCATTTTATAAGAAATCCTGTGTTGTTTCCGTTTAGTTTGCACAGCTTGTTTGTCCCGCTGTGTTCCACTGATTTTAAAAACGTGTTATTTTCAGAGAGAGAGAGTCAACATTTGTCGGCCAGAAAGTAGTCCATCACAGCTTTTCCCCACTGACCTTTGTCGTTAAACGCCTGATATATTCAGGGCAGCAATGTTATTGAGAGCAGTAGCAACATATTTGCAGTTCTTCATGGCTAACGTACCTTTAAAAAAACTGCAGTGGAAACGATTATCTAGGGCATTATGAGCAGCTCATTTTATAGACACAAGATGCAACACCGCAGACCATTCCAAATTCATCTCTTGGCATGTCCAGCCCACTCATTATCTCAGCCAATCACGGCTAGTGGGAAGGTTGCTCGCTTTCTCTGTGGCTAAACCAACAAGGTTCTTAATTTAACAAATGTATTAATATTTCCAGATGACACACAAGTTTGATATTAAGGCACATGAAAGTTCACATGTTCGAGAAGGCACTTCTGGCAAAAAAACGCATTTTAATAAAAAAAAATGTTTTACTTTCAAAAGGCTCTGCCGTGAAGTTGTGACTTGCCACATACGCCAAGTTTCCTGAATCGGGTCACAATTACCTTTTAATGGCGTCAGACCAGGGCTCTGCATCTGTCCACGTGCTCCTAGACTCTAGTGCTGCTTTTGACATCATCTATCATAACATTCTTTTGGAGAGATTGTAAACCTTAAATGGTCTAAACGGACAAGTTCTTGACTGGTTTAGATGTCATCTGCCGGAAACTACTTTTGTTTGAGTACCGCAAATCGGTCTCCCACTGTCTTACATTATTCTGAGTTTCAACTCTGACTGCCCAGGGTTACCACAGCATACAGCCAAGATAATGCAGGAGTGGCTTCGGGACAAGTCTCTGAATGTCCTTGAGTCGCTGACCCAGAGCCTGGACTTGAACCCGATTGAACATCTCAGGGGAGAGACCTGAAAGTAGCTGTGCAGCAATGCTCCCCATCCAACCTGACAGAGCTTGAGAGAATCTGCAGAGAATGGGAGAAACTCCCCAAATACAGGTCTGCCAAGCTTGCACCGTCGTACCCAAAAATCACGGCTGTAATCACTGCCAAAGGTGCTTTAACAAAGTACTGAGTAAAGGGTCTGAAAATGTATGTAAATGTAATATTTTTGTATTTAAAAAATATATATATATACATTTGCAACAATTGTTTAAAACCTGATTTATGAAGGAGACATTTAAAAAAATCCATTTTAGAATAAGGCTGTAAAGTAACAAAATGTGGAAAAAGGGAAGGCGTCTGAATGCACTGTATTTAGACTTGTTGTGACATATATTGTGTTATTTTATGGCTGGTTATGAAACCTAGATAAGAGTGTCAAAACCTACTACGGTAGTTATTTTATGGCTTGTTTTTAGACCTACATAAGAGTGTCAAAACCCACAAAACCTACCACACAAGGCAAAACATTCCATTACGTCAAAGCCTACTTGTCAACAGTATATGTATGCTGTATGACATTTTCTGAAATGTATCATATTACATTTTCATTGTAATTGCGCACACATTGATGTCAGACTTGAAGCTACTCCAATACTCTGTTTCTAATGACTGGGATGAATGCAGGAGCAGATTTCAGGAGCAGGACAAGGAACCCTCTTTTTGACTGATAACTGACATAAGGGCATGTACATGACAGGCCTATCTGGTTTTTAAGACTATGATGGTCATAATGCTTTATGTCAGTGTCATAAAGTGAATTTTCTACAAGATATTTAAAATTTGAAAGAAAAAAAACCCATAATGACTGTAAAGAATTCATTGCAACAACAAAAGGGCTTAAGAAACAAACTTTCAAATGAAAGGAAACTTCTTGGAATGGAAAAACACGTTTGAATAAATCTGGGTTTTGACACTCTTAATGTAGCTTTCATAACCAGCCATAAATGTATCCTATATACACTACCACTCAAAAGTTTGGGGTCACTTAGAAATGTAATTGTTTTTGAAATAAAAGCCAATTTTTTGTCTATTAAATAATAATTTATTTCAAAAACAAGGACATTTCTAAGTGACCCCAAACTTTTGAACGGTAGTGTAAGTCACGACAGGTGTAAATGTATGTGTCATGACATATTATGACATGACGTGTTATGACGCTGGGTGACAAGTAAATCGCACATTCTATTTGTGCGTTCCAAGAGTGTATGAATGGTTGTTTGAGGATTTAGCTTTGGCCATTTATGTAAAAAGAACCACAGTGACAACGTGCCAGCATGTGAGAAGCTCAAAATATGATGTCAACACAATTCCATTCTGGGGTATGCCTGGAATGTGTCACTGCTTGGATAGTCATTTTATATCTGCACTTTATTTCTAGCTTTGACATTTTCTGGGCAAATAACTTTTAAATCGATCAAATATATTTCCTGACATTTAAATAGTCACTGGCTTGGCTGTGTGGCCTCACCTTGCTTTGGCATTGTGTTGGCCTATGGTCCCAGGTCTGTTTGTTCTGTATTGTCATCTCATGTGGTCATTATTATGCCATAGGAGATGGCAAGAAAGCACAAACAGATCTGGGACCAAATCAAAGATTACTGGTCGCATATATAATGGATTGAAAACAAAGTCACTAAAACCGGCACCCCTTTATTATATATATTGTCACAATACAGAGGCGGATGCAAGATGCAAGCAACGATGGTTTAATGAATACAGTTTAAAACAGCAAAGACAGACTGTACTCAGACGGAATTCGACCCAGGGACTAGGGCGCATCTTCCAATGATAGCGTGCTGAGAAATCCAGGGGAGTGTGTCCGGATGGGTAGGAAGGAGCACAGCAGATAATCCACACAAGGGCGGCGAGAGAAGAGCACAGACACACGTAACAACGATCTGACAAGAAACACTGGTTACAGAACATATAAAGGGAAGATAAGTGGTTCCAGCTGGCGCAGACAATCAGGCCGAGATTGGGAACCACGCCCACACAAACACGGGAGAGAGAGGCAGTGGATTCATGAACCGTGACAATACCCCCGCCCCCTAGGAACCCCCTAGGAACGCCTCTCGGCGTTCCCAGGCGAATTTACCTGTCGTGCTTTTACACCTGCATTGTTTGCTGTTTGGGGTTTTAGGCTGGGTTTCTGTACAGCACTTTGAGATATCAGCTGATGTACGAAGGGCTATATAAATAAATTTGATTTGATTTGATTTGATTTGATTGAAATCATCGATAAGGGAGTGATCCAGAATGTCCCTAGCAGGTACCCAACTTCTCTCCTCCGGGCCGTAACCCTCCCAGTCCACCAGGTACTGGAATCCGCGTCCCCTCCTTCTAGAGTCCAAAATACGATTGACAGAAAAGGTGGGTTCCCCATCAACAAGTCGTGGCGGCGGGGGAACCGGGACCGGCGGGTTAATGCGTGCCTGAAACACAGGTTTTATTTTAGACACATGAAAGGTAGGATGAATTCTCCTATACGCCGGAGGAAGCTTGAGCCGGACCGCCACCGGACTAATGATCCTGGTGACTTTGAACGGGCCGATAAATTTGCGGGGCAAGCTTGTTCGAAACGGATCGGTGGAATGTTCTTAGTAGAAAGCCACACTCTTCAGCCAACGACGTATACCGGAGGCTTCAACCGGTGGCGATCGGCCTTAGCCTTGGTGCGCGCCCCCACCCGGAGAAGAGTCTCACGGGCTCTGCTCCATGCGTGACGGCACCTCTGGATGAAAGCGTGAGCGGAAGGAACAGTGACCTCGGACTCCGTACTGGGAAAGATAGGTGGCTGGTAACCTAAACTACACTCAAACGGAGAGAGACCCGTAGCTGCCACTGGCAACGAACTGTGAGCGTACTCAACCATAGAGAGTTGTTGACTCCAGGAAGAGGGATTCTTAGAAACCAAACATCGCAACACTCTCTCCAAATCTTGGTTGGCCCTCTCCGTTTGACCGTTGCTCTGGGGATGAAACCCTGAAGACAGGCTGACACTCGCTCCCAGTAACCTACAAAACTCTTGCCAAAACTTGGACACAAATTGGGGCCCCCTGTCAGAAACTACGTCCATCGGCAGACCATGTAAGCGAAAGACGTGATCCACGACAGCTACCGCTGTCTCCTTGGCAGATGGTAATTTAGGCAAGGGAATAAAATGAGCCGCCTTCGAGAACCGGTCCACCACGGTCAACACCACCGTCTTGCCCTGGGAGGGCGGGAGGGCGGTAACAAAATCTAGCGCGATGTGGGACCAGGTTCTCGAAGGGACCGACAGCGGTTGGAGTAACCCATCTGGGGGTCGATTAGAAGTCTTCCCAGTGGCACAAACTGAGCAAGCCAAGACAAAACTGTGAATGTCACGAGCCATCAGTGGCCACCAAAAGCGTTGCTTAACCAAAAAGCTAGTGCGGCTGACTCCTGGATGACACGCTACGTTGGAGCAATGCCCCCACCGAATAACATCGGACCGACACCCCTCTGGCACAAACAACCGATTCGGCGGGCAACCGGGCGGAGGCGTTACCCCTTCTAAGGCCGTTTTGACCCTCGATTCAACCTCCCATGTGAGTGTGGATACCACTAGGGTCCCGGGTAGGATGCACTCGGGAGTGGATGGGCGTTCGGAATGGTCAAAAATGCGAGAAAGGGAATCGGGTTTGACATTCTTGGAACCCGGGCGATACGAGAGAGAGAAGTCAAAACGTCCGAAAAAGAGTGCCCACCGTGCCTGCCTGGAGTTGAGTCGCTTGGCGGTTCTGATATATTCGAAATTTTTGTGATCGGTCCAAACTATAAAAGGTACCCCCGAACCCTCTAACCAATGGCGCCACTCCTCCAGTGCTAACTTCACTGCCAACAACGCTCTGTTGCCAATGTCGTAGTTGCGTTCCGCAGGTGATAACCGATGGGAAAGGAACGCACAAGGGTGCATCTTGTCATCAGAAGAGGAACGTTGGGAAAGTACTGCACCTACCCCCACCTCTGAAGCGTCCACCTCTACTACGAACTGACGCGAGGGATCGGGAGCTATGAGGATGGGAGCCGAAACAAAGCGGCTCTTGAGTTTGGCGAATGCAGCCTCGGCTGTATCGGACCACCTGAACGTCACTCTGGGGGAGGTTAAGGCGGTAAGAGGAGCGACTATCTGACTAAAGTTGCGAACGAAACGCCGGTAGAAATTGGCGAATCCCAGAAACCTCTGTAGGGCCTTATGGGAATCTGGGCTTGGCCAATCCACCACAGCCTTAACCTTGTCAGGATCCATGCGAATACCTTCAGTCGAGACGATGTAACCTATGAATGGAACGGATTGTGCATGAAAAATGCATTTCTCCGCCTTGACAAAAAGTCCATTCTACAACAACCTCTGAAGCACTCGTCTGACGTGCTGAACGTGTTCCTGGAGAGAAGAAAAAAAATCAGTATGTCATCCAGGTAAACATATATGAACTGATCAATCATATCTCTCAGCACGTCATTGACGAGTGCCTGGAAAACCGCTGGGGAGTTGGATAGCCCAAAAGGCATGACCAAATATTCGAAGTGCCCTCTGGGGGTGTTAAACGCGGTCTTCCATTCGTCCCCCCCCCCTTATGCGAACCAAATGATGTGCATTACGTAAATCCCAACTTAGTGAAAACGGATGCTCTCTGTAACCTTTCAAAGGCTGAGGACATCAACGGTAAGGGATAGGTATTCTTCACTGTGATGTTATTCAACCCACGGTAATCAATGCAAGGATGCAGAGATCCGTCCTTCTTCCCCACAAAGAAGAACCCCGCCCCCGCTGGCGAAGAGGAAGGACGTATGAATCCAGATGCCAGAGAATCAGAGATGTATCTCTCCATAGCCTCCCTCTCAGGAACAGAGAGTGAATATAACTTGCCTTTAGGCGGAGACTCACCTGGCAATAATTCTATTGCACAGTCATAGGGACGATGCGGAGGAAGAGAAGCAGCACGGGACTTACTGAACACCTCCTTCAGGTCGAGGTATTCAACGGGCACGTTAGACAAATCCACTGCCTCCTCTAGAAACACAGAATCAGACACAGACGAACAGGCAGACACTAAACAGGAATCAGACACAGACGAACAGGCAGACACTAAACAGGACTCAAGATACTTGTTACTCCACATGGATATAGAGTTATGACCCCAGTCAACTCTGGGGTTGTGTTGGGTGAGCCAAGGGTGGCCGAGAACTAATGGTGCAAGGGGTGAGTCCATGAGTAGAAATGATAGTGTCTCAGTGTGATTGCCAGAAGTGATGAGTGTGATAGGTTCAGTGGTGTGAGAAATGTTGGGGAGTTCTTGACCATTGAGAGCGTTGACGGATATCTTGTGCATGAGTGAGGTGATAGGAATCGGGAGTTTGTGAGCGAGCTTGAAGTCCATGAAATTACCCTCTGCTCCTGAGTCCAGTAAAGGCTTGGGTGTCGTGTGTGTGGGTGGCCCATCTTAGTCTTACCGGGAGGAGAGTAGATGATGAGGTCTTCTCTGTGGTGACACCACCCGATAGTAGCCTCATGTTTACTACCGGGCCTGATCTTTTACCGGGAAGGTGTGGATAAAGTGGCCCGCTCTACCACAGTAGAGACAGAGTCCTTGGGATCTCCGCCTCTTCCTCGCTTCTCGGAAGAGGCGAGCTCTCCCCAGCTGCATGGGTTCGTGAGCGGAGGCTGAACTGGCCGTGTTCCCGCCACTGGCATGCCCGCCCTCCGTGTCGTTATACGGTCTGTTAGGGCATGCTCGGCGGCCAATACGACTCAGACGAGCGTCGACCCTCAAGGCTAGTTCCACTAGTCCATTTAAACTCATGGGAAGGTCCAGAACATAAATCTCCTTCTGGATCCGGTCCTCCAGCCCATGCAGGAACATGTCCCACTGCACCTCCTCGTTCCACTGACACTCTGCGGCCAGAGTGCGGAATTGGATGGAGTATTCCGATACTGAACGGTCTCCTTGGCGAAGGTCAGCGAGTAGTCTGGCCGCCTCCCTACCCGCCATGGCCCGATCGAAGACCCTTCTCATCTCCTCGGAGAGTGTCTGGAAAGAGGTGCAGCATGGGTCCTGGTTCGCCCACACCGCCGTTCCCCAAAGAGCCGCTTTGCCTGATAGCAGTGTGAGTACGAATGCTACCTTAGACTGTTCACGGTTGAAGGTCCGTGGCTGCAACGAGAAATACATGGAACATCTCGTAAGAAAGGCTCTGCAATAGTCAGGATCACCTGAATAACCCTCTGGTGTCGGTAGCCGTGGCTCTAGCTGGGAATCCGGCTCTGGCGGGGCGGGTTGAACTGCCGGTGTAGGTGGCGCAGCGGAACCCCTCAGATGTTGTAATTGTTGGATCAGCTGGGATACCTGCGTCACAAGGGCTTGTACTGCCCGACCTGTGCTGGAGATGTTCTCCTCTTGTTGATCCATTCTCGTGATACTGCGGGAAATGAATTCGGTCAGACTCGTTGAACTCGCTGCATCCATGGTCTGGTCAGATCGTTCTGTGACAATACAGAGGCGGATGCAAGATGCAAGCAATGATGGTTTAATGAATACAGTTTACAACAGCAACAGGACAGACAGACTGTACTCAGACGGAATCCGACCCAGGGACTAGGGCGCATCTTCCAATGATAGCGTGCTGAGAAATCCAGGGGAGTGTGTCCGGATGGGTAGGAAGGAGCACAGCAGATAATCCACACAAGGGCGGCGAGAGAAGAGCACAGACACACGACACAACCTCAGGGAAGTAACAACGATCTGACAACAAGAAACACTGGTTACAGAACATATAAAGGGAAGATAAGTGGTTCCAGCTGGCGCAGACAATCAGGCCGAGATTGGGAACCACGCCCACACAAACACGAGA